>NW_018408557.1:112712-127277 GCF_002113885.1 Mizuhopecten yessoensis
TGTTGGCTTGATGACATGTACATTCTCGTACGATACTGATGATGTCGCAATCCGTGTGGAAGAATCGTTACGAGAATGCACAATAGTGTCGATGCCCGATACTTCTGTAAGCGCAGTTTGGCCCTGCAAGAAAGAGTGCGAGATAGACAGAAATTTTTCTCCGAATTTGATGCCTTAAAATCCTCTAAAAGATGTGTTGTAATATTATGACTCACTGGTCTAAGTGCCAGGAGAACAGATCTACTATATTTAAACATATATGAATGTACAACTTCTAGTATTTACAACATAAGAGAAACAAGAACAAACACAAAGTAGCAGTACAATAGTACAAAATGTCAAAGAAGATATCTACCAAAAGTTGACACAGTTGTGACGATATGTCTCTTACAAATAAAAAAATATGACGATTCACAAATTTTGTATTTAAAATTGTATTTATATATTAACTTTCCAGAAGAAAAACAATAATGTTTCACGAGCAGATGATCGCATTTATATAAGCAAGAATGAACAAAAGCCGTGAGAGGATACCGAGATGGTTTAGATATGTCGGGCAACAATCCAAGCCCAGATTTTTTTTTTCTTTTGATTTTTTTTTTTTAACACAATGATAATTACAGTTTTTGTATTATGTAAGTCAGATGTGAAAAGAATACAAATATGAATGATAAATTTAGTTTACAGACGTCACTTCGTCACAACAAACAACAAAATGTAGACAACCACTCTCAATATATGAAGTACAGATATATTTCATTCCTTATAAACTCTGTACACAACTCTCTATATGCTCTGTTTAACACTTGCTATATCACTCTGTTTACTACTCTTTGAATACTATGTATATGACTTTCTATATACTCTGTATTATATGATGTCTCTGTGTACTCTGCATATCACTATATACTCTGTATTATGTGATGCCTGTGTACTCTGCATACCACTCTTTATATACTCTGTATACCACTCCTAACATAGCCTGTATACCACTCGATATACACTTTATATCACTCCTCATATACTCCGTATACCACTCAATATATTCATTATAACACACTTTTATACTATATTTACCACTCCTGATATATTCCGTTTACCACTCACTATATAATCTGTATACCACTCCTCATATACTCTGTATATAACTCACTATTTACTCTGTAAACCACTCACTATATAATCTGTATACCACTCATATACTCTGTATATAACTCACTCAGTAAACCACTCTCAATATACTCTGTATACCACTCTCTATATTACCTATGTATACCACACTTTACAAACCTCTGTATATCACCTCTCTCTATACCCTGTAAACCACTCCTTATACCCTGTATACCACTCTCAATATACTCTGTACACCACTTCGTAGATACTGTGCGTATTAATCTTTATATACTCTCTATACCACTCTCTTTATATACATACTGTGTACCACTCTCTTTACTCTGTATTCCACTCTATATATTTTCTATATACCACTCTTTATGTGCCCTGTATACTACTATTTATAATCTGTATACATTCCTATGTAAAGGCATTTCAATTATCTTTTATAATAAACAGGAGGCAGGGTTAGGGCCAGTCTATGGGGAAAATCCTGATAACATAAGTGTATCCAAATTGTCATGTTCAGCAATTGTATATACATTTATTAAACATAAACATGTATAGAATACCACAGACAGATTAAACACATGTATTCAGTATTATGGACAGATATTAAACTTGTATTTACTATCACACACAGGTAAACCATATGCAATTGCTACAACAGACATGTGTAACACATGTATATACTGTCGCAGACAGGCATTACACATGTATATACTGTAACAGACATGTATTACACATGTAATAATATACTATCACACACAGGTATAACACATGAATATACCATCACAGACAGGTATTACACATGTATTACTACCACAGAGAGGTATTACACATGTATTACTACAACAGACAGGTATTACACATGTATTACTACCACAGAGAGGTATTACACATGTATATTTATACATTTTACAATAATTGTCCATTACATTTACCCTATACATGTTTTATACATACATTTATCACTATTGACAGTAAGACAGATTGATAATTGATTGCCAATCACTGTATATATTGACAGGTATTCTGACACAATTGCAACACTATTTAAATAGGTGAAATATAGTGATACATGTTACATTATTAACAGAAAATGGTTTAGGTATTATTTTGATTTCAATGAGAGGGTGAATTTATCTCAGGGCTTCAACTATATTTAATAGTGCTTTACCTGGAATTGAGGATTATACACATTTTTAATGTTTTGCTACATGAATTATGTTGTTAAACAAATAGGTATATATCATATATATCACCTAGACCAAATAGTATTGCTAAATGTGCATCAAACAAATAATATGCTGGGACCGCTGGATCATGATGTGGAATTACTTTGAAAAGAACCTGAGGAGTTCCTTGAGTTAGCCTCAATGTTATTTTTTCAGTTTCTATTATTTTGACAGTCTGACAGGTAGGTTAGATTTCTGTTTAGATAAATATGTTTTACCATGAATTCATATATTTAAATACTTATAAAGTGCATGATGGTCACACAAAGATAAATCTAGTAATCATTTGTCTATAATATATGTGATATAACTTTTTTCTGTGATAGTAAATATATATGCATGTAAACAGTCTGAAACAATTTATAAAAGTTCCTCATAATGTATGTGAAAGTTAAGATAATTATAAGTTTATAATCAGTCGAAGCAATCAATATTTTTTTCTTACATGTCTGTGATATTTAACACAAGTTTATGACTAGCCTGAAACAATAATCAAAAATTGATAACCTTACTTGTGATAGTAATACAAGTTTTATAGCCAGTCTGAAACAGGTGATAAGTTTTCCTAACATGTCGGTGATAATAAATATAATTAAATCCACATGTATAATCATGCAGTTTTAAACAATGTTATTTTTCTGTTACATGTCTGTGAAAGTTAACACAAATGTATAACCAGTCTGAAGAAATGATTAAAAATTCATAACCTGTCTGTAATAGTAAATACAAGTGTAATTATTGACACTGAAGATGAGATGGCCGGGTCTGAAACAACGTTAGTACATATGTACATTTGTACATGCAATGTTCATGATCTGTGAAAGTTAAATTAGTACTTGTGTATTACCAATCTGAAACAATAAATAAATGTCCATAACCTAAAGTAAATTTGCTATTTTAAATTCTTGTGAATTGCATGTGTAATAATTGTGAAAAATGATGTAATATGTCTGCGATAATATAAACATTTAATCCACATACATGTATTGTTAAAAAGAGTTTCCATAAGTAATTTTACAAGTACTGTTTTAAGTGTTTGAATTCAGGAACCCGCTATCAAAGGCATCTGATCGTTTTTGTAGGTGTAGTAATTCAATTTAATAAAATTACTAAAAATAAAAGAAAATCAGGGAAGACAATACAGATCTAAACATTTTAATGACTAAACAGTAAGTTATACATGCAGGAATTATTTTCATTCTGTTGTGAAGTACATATTAATAACCCTTTCTCCACTACATATACATGTATACCTCCTATTTCTTTTTAAAATAATGTAAATCCCGCTACAACTAGTCGTATATTTGTTGACACTGAACTTCTACTTTTACTTTCACATACTTCATTTCCGGTTAAAATAATACGCAACTCTGCGGTTGCCGATTAACTGCTATACCGTGCACAGCTGCCGTTTGCCGGACTCATTAATCCTACACCCCATTTCACGTGACGTGACGTCACAATGGCTCAACAATGACGTGACGTCACGAATTAGGAAAACTCCGATGCCGCTGTAACATGAAAAAGTGACCCGCGTAGAAAACCTACCCGGGGTCCAAATTTCACGTAGAATCTTACCCGGGCAACCGTAGAAAACTGGCCCATAACCGTTGAAAAATGACCCGAAATCCGGGTCACTGAAATTTCCACGGATTTATTTATTTGTAATATTATGTGAATTTGAAATTGTACCTATAATATTGTCCAGTCAGATCCAACGTATGTAAAACCACGAATTTCGCCCAGAATGCTTAGTTTTATTCCAGAAAGATCCAGTGAGCTGTCCAAATCCAAATGTTTGGAAGTGGTGTCTAAATATCGGTATATTGTTCGGGTTACACACACACACACACCCTCCCCCGAAAAAAACCCAATTAGGAGCGCTCTGATACGATCTGGGGCACTTTGTTGGTATATAATGATGATTTGTAATTGAATCACTTTTATGTAGTATTCATTCGTTCTCAATGGAAAAACAGTTTAATCGGTTAAAACAAATTCCAGTATGAATAAAAAGCATCGGCGAGTATAGCGATACTATTTTTACCTTTTAAGACAAAAAGTAGATGACCCAGAAAGTTTGGACCCCGTCCTCTTACAATAATGTACAGAAATGTAGTTAACAATGCTGTGTTTCAATGCTATGAAAATATCTGGTTTCTAAAGGTCTTTTTCTGTGACATTTTGTTATTTTATTATATGGCCTCTATAACGAACCTTACACGAATTAGTAAAGGATTTTCTTAAACTTTGGCGCGCTATATCAAGGTTTGAGACTAAACATAGAACAAATGGCAGTCACGACAGAGGAAATAAGAGCATATCTGAAGAGGGGAAAATATCCTAAAAAGATGAACAAGTCTGAAACGAAAATACGAAACTCTAGGAAAAAATGCAGAACGTTCTGTTTGTAAGGCGAAGATTATTCGAAAAGGTGAAAGTCAAACTTTTAAGAGTAGTTAGCAGAAAGGAAGATGTATCTTACATCATTCGTAACGTGCACGTGGAACGTGGAGCCCACCTCGGAATAAACAGAACGTGAGTATAGAGTATAACAATGTTGTGTATAGCACGGCACCACCGAGAGTTTATTTCTTTATTTTGTCAAATGAAGTGTTGATTATATAAATAAGGAATAGATGGAAATTGTCGCAGACACTCCACCAAACGGAAGATGGAAACGTTTTCTACCATAAAAAAACCCGTCCCGCGTACAATGAGCGGGGTTCATTTTCTACAATGGAAAAACGACCCGTGTACGGTTTCTACAATGGAAAAACACCCGTGTACGGTTTCTACAATGGAAAAACGACCCGTGTACGGTTTCTACAATGGAAAAACGACCAGTGTACGGTTTCTACCATGAAATTCAAAAATGACTCGGAGACATTTTCTACAATGGAAAAACGACCAGTGTACGGTTTCTACCATGAAATTCAAAAATGACTCAGAGACATTTTCTACAATGGAAAAACGACCCGTGTACGGTTTCTACCATGAAAATGTGACCCGGGTACATTTTCTACCATAAAAAAGTGACCTCGGTACATTTTCTACCGTGAAAAAGTAACCCGTGGACATTAACTACAATAGAAAAAATACCCGGGTACAATTTCGATAATAGAAAAACGACACAGGTACGTTTTATACGACGGAGTGAATACCCGGGTACGTTTTCTACAATCGAAAAATGTCTTTTAAACGACCCAAGTACATTTTCTACCGTGAACAAATACCAGCCAACTCTGCCTTTCATATATCATTTTTATAGGAAAACGTTACATTCTGACATTTACGGAATATTTGACGAAATGGATAGATGCGAAGCCAATCAAAGACAAATCAGCAAACACAGTTCCGAAACATCTCGTAGAGTTTGTGTGCACGCATGGTGTTCCAGAGGTAGTCAATGCAGACCAGGGCCGCGAGTTTTGTAATATCATAAATGATACTTTTTGAAAGTGTTTGACATAGACCACAGACTAGCATCTGCATTTCACCCACAGACTGGTGGAGTAACCGAAAGATTCAACAGAACTGTGCGTATGACTGTCAACATTTTTGAATGATAATCAGAATGATTGGGACGTACAGCTTCCGTTGGCTCTTTTCGCATAAAGAACATCAGAGCACATGTCAACGAAGATAGATCCATTCTCTTTGGTGTGCGTCAGAAAGGCCAGATTGCCTATTGAACTGGATATACCAGCAGTCCAAACATAAACTTCTGACGCAAACCCTTTAAAGTCAAGAATTTATACATTTGTTGCTCTTGCCCAAGCGAGAGAAGTGGCAGCTCAGAATATCAAATATGCACAACGAAAACAAAATCATGACAAAAAAAGTTAAAAAGCAATATTCAATGTTGGTGACAACTTACTGCTATATAGCTCAAGAAATGCCACCAGAAAAGGAGGAAAACTTGATACTACATCGGCAGGGCCATACACAATTGAAGCAGTGCATTACATGGGAACGTATAAGGTGTCAAATAAGAAAACACTGGTAAATGGAGCAAGACTTCTAAAGTACTTGTGGCCAGAGGAACCGAAATCGGAGAGGAAGGACGAACAAGGCACAGGACAAAAGGAGAAATCGAAGAAGGACGGGTAGTCAACAAATGTCAGTGAACGTCACCGTGCCGACAAATCGGAGGAAATATTATAAGACATGGAGAAAAATCTACCACCAAAGAAAAGATAGAGCAAGCACCAATCCACGAGAGATGAAACCAAGGAGTCCAGTGATGATACTCTTTCCTGCTGAAAGAGTAACATCCTATCCCATTGCATTTTTCCTGTGGAAGCTAAATGGCAAAAGGAAAAACCCAAAAAATAATTGGTATGGCTACAAAACACTTTCACGAACACAGAGAAAAATCTTTTTATGTAAACAGATCTAGATGTGCTCCTCCTGAGCAGGTGACACAGATGAGAGGTGGTGGAAATGGCTTATTCCGACCATTCAGTTACATCATCTTCGGTGTTCAAACGAACCTTGTCCTGATCAGAGACTATGTTATAAATCACTTAAAGGAAACCATGGAAAATGTTGAAAATCGTACGGTACATGAATATGTAAATCGATCTAGAATGAGAAAAAAGGACATAGGGAACGGATGTAGAAACACAAGCAATGACTGACAAACTTGAAACTGATAAAGTGATACGGAAAGCCTCATTTAAGTGGTTGGAATTTAAACCTTGCCTCCAAAGTGAAAATGTTTCTCAGTGGTGCATTTACATGCGAAATGTACGTGCCCCCTATGAACCTATCCTTTCAGTGTTGAACACTTTTTATTCAAGAGAACCGTATGTGGGATTAAAGAACTACATCCCCAAGATATACTGGTCCGTACGGTCGTCAAAATCCCTGAAAGTGGCATTGGTCAATACACACGATGACGAACGTATACTGATGTCCAAAGACTTCGATCACAACATCTTTGTATTAAGCTTTACGGATGTCCCATTCGACATTGGCAGAGGACTCGTTTTGAAAGATTTTGACCCAAACTTGTTCAACGTACTTTGTATCTTCACCAGCTTAGATACAATTAAGAGATTCGATAGTTTATGTCAGAAACACGATAAACTATATCGTTATATAACGTACATATATAACTCGCATGTTTGCTTATGAAATAGGTAGTATATGTAGTAAAGGCATATTTTACACGTACTCTAACACTAGTGTAACGTCATATTCAATGACATCATTGCATTGTCTCCGCTTCAAAAGGATGCAACAGAAAGGTATTCGGAAAAATCTTCTGGTCTTACAGGACATTGTTTACTTTTTCACAGACAAGAGCATTGTATATGATCGAATCTTAGACGTGTACCAATGTAACTTTTAAGATATTATGAAACCTTAAATGATTTGATATGTCACTTGCCCAGAGGCAAGAGGCATACACAACTATTGAACTTCTTTAATAACAAGATAATCTGGTAATACTTTAAATGTTCTACTGACTGTATCAAACGAGTTCAATAATTGCATATAACTCGAGCATTTAGCCTAGTGGCATATCAAATTATTTTACGAGTTAAATGCATTTCGTATTGTGTTGACACATGTGTTAAAGTGTTTTATCACATACTGTAGTTTATATTATCAGTAAATCTACAAGTCACTATTCATATATGGAAATCTAGCAAAGACAGTAGTGTTAGTGCATACTCGTCCAATGCCACTTATTTACCATCATCCCTTCAACGTATTTTAAGAACTCTCGTTTAATTAATTTCCGTTATATGTACACTAGATAACTTTAAAAAGACCAAGTTAAAACAAATTTGGTATATTATGTAAAATGTCCAAGATGACAACGAACAATTAGATGGTCAATAATGATAAAAGCTGACGTGGTGAAATATTATTTACTTTGTGCTGCGTAACACGTAAATGTGATAACGTTATTGTAACATGATGATTAAGGAGTTGAACTGTTGTTTCATGAACGCATTGAAGGATGTTTTAGCACGTCAGTATTTAACGTGATAGTGTTTTCATGAATCAAGAAACATAAATGACATTCAAATTACCGGATTCTTACCATTACATACGCAGTGCTGTTTTCCTTGCATTTTTTTCTTCGGCTTAAGTATGTTTTTAAACTGTTCTTATCTCGCCGACACTTGCTCTGTACCAATCAAGGCCTGTGAGATACTCTTCTTGTCAGAACGTAATAAATAACCAATATTGTTGAAATTAAAGATCGTTCGTATTGTTGTTAATTATAAGTTTTCATAATGCGAGATTTTAGCAAGTCTGTCGATTCAAAGGTCATAAATTCGTGAAATGTCTCCCATTTACTGAACTGCTTCTGTCAGCAAGTATTCAATATTTATACAAGAAAAACAAAATAATAATCCCTGTTAAGTTTAGCGAAACATTGAAATATACCAACAATATCCGTTGAGCTTACATTTGTAGTATCGATATTGGTGACCTTAACTTGTGACCTACCCCAGTCTTATTAAAACTTGTGCCGAAAAATATTTTATAGATATGCAGCTTGATGACCAGATTTTTCGGTAAACTTCTATTTTAAGGTAATTTCGACCTTGACCTTTGAGCGTATGGGCGGGCGGATTAGATGCTCTAATAGAGGAGAACACTAATTACAGTATCATTGGTATATGTTCGTGTATAGAGGTTGGTGTTTCTTTTCCCTAAGATCCGGGTCGCTTTTCTACGGGGTCACTTTTTTCACAGGACGAAGTAAAAGTATATAGTTAGGGGTATGTTTTCTACGGCTGCCCGGGTAGGATTTCTACGTAGAGAAACGACCCCGGGTAAGATTTCTATCGTAGAAAACTGACCCCGGGAAGGTTTTCTATGTAGAGAAACGACCCCGGGTAAGATTTATATCGTAGAAAAACGACCCCGGGTAGGTTTTCTACGCGGGTCACATTTTCATGTTACACCGCATCGCGCAATGCGGAAAAGGCGACGTGATGAAATTAAAACCTTTTACAATATATTTACCGTATAAATTAGAAAGATGAGATTAATTTTTCAATATTTGCAAATATGGGGTGTGCTAAATCTGACTGACTGACTCGTTTTTGTCTAAAATTCTCAGGGGAAAATTTGATATTTTCAAAATGGTAGCCAGTCCAAAGCATTTTCATGGTTTCTGATGCTGGTAGTTGGAATGAGAGAAAGATACTCTTTCATGCCCAGTATGTAGGATAAGGAAATTCCACCCTCGGGATTTTCAAATTAAGCAATACCCTCGACAAAGCCTCGGATTTTACCAAATTTGAAAACCCCACGGTTGGGATTTCTCTATCCCACACCCCTGGGTATGAAAGAGTCTTATAATATTCATGGGACCTAATTATAGAAATCTTCAATGTATATTTGTATAAAACTCGAAAACCAGTTCGTTTTTACCAAGTGCATGCTATGTCAGTCTTATACTGTTATAATGTATTTTAAGGAACTCCTTATTTTTTTTATCTATTATTTACCTTTTATTATTTTACCTTTTACCTTTTGATCTTCCGGGATAAATCGCGGACTTTATTGTAATATAGCAAAGTTATAATCCTTATGATTTCACAGATTTTATTTCCGACACTCAGACACATGAAAATGTGTAACATGAGGTACATGTACATGCATTCTGATTTCACATATTAAATTTTGACAGGATGGACAGATGCATGCATGTATACAAGCAAGATTGTATTGACACTCAGACACATAATATGTGTTACATGAGGAAATAAAGTTGCAGATATGAAAAATGAAGTACAATATACATATTTGTATACACATGTATAACTGAAAGAATGGACAGTTCAATTTAGAACCGGTACGGTATAGTAATATGATATGACATACAATGGAAAATACAAAACAAACATAAAAAAACAACCATACATATAATTGCCAAGTTATTTAACTATTAACAGTTATACATATGCCTCATTCACAAAAGAGGAGCCATTTTGGTTAGGAAAATAGATAAACCTGTCAGAACTCGTTGATTGCATAATGATAAAAGACCTTTAAACTTATAAATATTTGGGTTTGTGCAATAATATAGAAAGGCGATAAAACATGAACAATAGAAGCCAATGGGAGGTCGGAACGCGTTGTGGATAACGCACTCGCCTTTCACCAAGGCTGCCGGGGTTCGAATCCCCTATCGGGCGTGAAAAGTTATGAGGTCACCCGCCCATCCTTTTTTTTTTTATCCGGGTACTCCGGTTTCCTCCCACGTTAAGACCCCCATGTGGGCTATCATCCGGGCCAACAAGAGTGATTGATATAAGTATATAACTTGTTTCATACCTGTTGTAAAATAAATAAAGTGTGTATATCCGTATAAAAGCCATTTTGGTCTCTGTGGAGTATAACATATAGATAGATAGTAAGAGATGACAAACAAACACCTGCGATCATAACAAAGTCGACATTACGTATGAAAATATCTCTTTATTCCTGGATTGGGCTTTTAGTCCTTGTCCGGGTCAGGGGCCGGCGTACAAGATTTACCGATTACCGACTTTACAAACATACTGCAGATGGTGACCAAAGGATTTTCTAATAGTTTCTTCCGGGATAAATCGCGGGCACAACATATTCCGGCAAACGTACGAAAAACAAACTCTTAAACTATGCTAATTGACATTTCGTCCGATTACGGATACGTTGTTTTAGTCGTATCGTCCACATGGATTCTTTTAAACTGGATGGGTATGAAGGTGTTCGAGGCACGACGGGTGTACTCCGTACCGGTGAGATGACATTTTATTCACCGCTTTCTTTTATAACGGTTGGACCGATTGGGAAAGTCACGGACTGAGAATAAATCCGTGGAATAGCCAATGTTAGTTATCGATAAAAAAAACATGTCTGCTATTTATATGGAATTACAGCACTGTTGTCTGATCTTGTTTATCTGCAAATTCTCGACAAATGATCAATTCATATACACAAACAAATCGGTCGTTCCTCATAAATGGAAAGACCATATTCTAAATTTAGAAAGGACGTACGTATACCCGTTCTACATATTAACACTAGATCTAGATCACACCCTCTACCTGTATAAGTGAAGATGGAGTCGCTTGGTTTGCCTCCTGCTTTCGGGTTTGTTGTCCTTACAACCGTTGCCTCGGTTTTTCTGTTGCAATGGTTAGGGATAAAAGTTGCTATGGCCAGGAAGAAGTATGAAGTTTCTGTAAGTCTTTATATCAAATTAGGTCTACTCTTGATTTTGTTGTTGTTATTTGACTTAAGGTTCAACAAGCCCCCTAAAAGGTGCTGTAGTCATCTAAAATGTCAATCCCCTGATATGTCATGTTCAAAGACCTCAATTAAAAATCGGAACTTATATATGTTATTTGTATATATATTGAACTTGTACATTGGCTATACAAAAAATACATAGCCAGGTTATAACCATATAGGAGCCTGAAGTTCTGTCAATATTGAATAATAATAGTAATACAAAAAAAAATCCCCCTAAAAGCATATTAGGGGTATCTTTTTGTATTAATATTATTATTCATTATTGACGGATCTTCAGGCTCCTATGGGTTAACGTATTAAAAAATAAGGCATTAAGGCTGATGTCTTCATAGAAATAACTCTGGATTCATAACATGTCAGTCTCTTTTGTGATCCAACTGAGTGCTGAGAAATGACCCATAATTCATTGAATATACAAAATAGTTAAAGCTGCTGTCTGTTCTTTGTTTGTATTTCTTATCTTGGTGTAATTGTCGGTTGTCGGTCACCTATGCAAATCAAAACGTAGATTGAAGCCTTGATAATAAACAGACATCACTAATTATAATCACAGGGACCTGACAATTTGTTACTGGTATATTTGGACCTAAATTAATTGGTGTTTAGAGTAGTTTTACACGTTTGGGGGGTTTAGATCGACTTTCGGTAAAAATGCCAACCCCAATGATTATATATAGGAGCTCTCGATGTCGAGAAATCGACCCCACCTAACTTTCTTGCATCAAAAATCACATTTCTATTTGTTGTACCAAAAAATGCTTGGTATCGTTGGAAAGATGGATAATTTTTCTTACTCAAACCTCCTATATGCACACCAAATGTATTCTCCTTCTGTGGACATGATCTCTGTTTCCTCCAAAAACACACACCGTTTCAGATTTTCAAATTTTTCGCTGTCAGGCTGCCACTTTTTTTTTAATATTAATGCGGTTTTGAGAAAGAAAGATTATCCATCTTTCCAACACAATACCAAGCATTTTTTCATACAACAAATAGAAATGTAGTTTTTGATGCAAGAAAGTTTTTGATGCAAGAAAGTTTTTGATGCAAGAAAGTTAGGTAAGGGTTGACATTTCTCAACATCAAGAGTTTTCCGCCCTTAGGTTGGCATTTTTACTGAAAGTCAATCTAAACCCCCCAAACGTGTAAAATTACTCTAAACACCTTAGTTTAGATCCAAATATAGCTGTAACAAATTCTCAGGTCCCTGCATCCTCGATATCCAGGGGTTATATATGCTCACTTTCGCTCTCTACACCCCTGGAATATATATATCATAGCAAAATTGAAGGCTGGGTGTGCGCCACCTTGTTGATGAGACAAGAAGACTAGTTCGATCCTTTGATATACATCAAAAGAATATCGCGGTCATCTAAAGGTAAAAATTGACAGGCTTTGAAGTCCAGCGTCCCTCCTTTGTAATCTTCAAAGGACAGTTATCAGACTAGTGATTTTTTTTTTTTACTGAGACCAATCAAACAGCTATCTTCTGCCTTCAATTTTGTTATGACATATTCCAGGGGTGTAGAGAGCGAAAGTTAGCGTAACACCTGGATATCGAGGATGAGGTCCCTGCAATGACCCATACAACTACTCACCGCACACTCGATGTTGCTGGACTATTGAGTGAGTCACAGGATTATAATGGAAAGGTAGCTTGCCAGTAAGGCAGTATTTCCCCCTTAAAGTCCTTAGTTGTTACATTAATTATAGTACTTGTAGATAAAGGTTTACTCAAGTTATATTTAGGACCCTGATTTTCTTTTTTGACCCTGATGTTCAAAATCCGATCCCATCTGTATTGTGACCCGAGTTAAATGGGTTATATTTTATCACACATGCATGTATGTCATACTATTAACAATTTGTAAACTTTAAAGTCTTCTCCAAAGAGAGGCTTTTTTTGCTCACACGTTCATGGAATAGGTATAGATTACTATTGCAAAATTTTGTAGACTCTTTTGCCCTTTGTTAGATTTGGAAGAAAATATCCATGCATCACAAATGTGTCCCATCATAAAGGAATGTGGTACAGACCAGTAGACTCCTGTTACATAGAACTACACATATAGAAATGTAATGAGGAAAAGCATTAACTAAATCTAAAGTTGACCTGGAGAGAAATATCTAAGTTCTGATAAATTAAATGACTTCACAAAATTTGTGATTTTCCCCCCAGAGATTATAATGACAAACATGTTTTTTTGTTTTCATATTCAGTACCCAAAAATGTACAGCGGTGATGACCGTTTCAACTGTGTTCAGAGAGCGCACCAGAACACGTATGTACACCATTATTACCCATCAGACCATGTGTGTTATCTGTGATGTTATGTGTGTTGTCTGTGATGTTACCCATCAGACCATGTGTGTTATCTGTGATATTACCCATCAGACCATGTGTGTTATCTGTGATGTTACCCATCAGACCATGTGTGTTATCTGTGATGTTACCCATCAGACCATGTGTGTTATCTGTGATGTACCGTTCAGACCATGTGTGTTATCTGTGATGTTATCCATCAGACCATGTGTGTTATCTGTGATGTAACCCATCAGACCATGTGTGTTATCTATGATGTACCGTTCAGACCATGTGTGTTATCTATGATGTACCGTTCAGACCATGTGTGTTATCTTAATGTTACCCATCAGACCATATGTGTTATTTGTGTTGTTACCCATCAGACCATGGGTATTATCTGTGATGTTACCCATCAGACCATGTGTGTTATCTTAATGTTACCCATCAGACCATGTGTGTTATCTGTGATGTTACCCATCAGACCATGTGTGTTATCTGTAATGTACCGTTCAGACCATGTGTGTTATCTGTGATGTACCGTTCAGACCCTGTGTGTTATCTGTGATGTTACCCATCAGACCATGTGTGTTTTCTGTGATGTACCGTTCAGACCATGTGTGTTATCTGTGATGT
>NW_018408557.1:127902-157457 GCF_002113885.1 Mizuhopecten yessoensis
GGGGGGGGGGGGCTGCTCAATATAACAGAACAGACAGACTGACAGGGGGGAGGCTGCTTAATACAACAGAACAGACAGACAGACTGAAGGGGGGGGGATGCTGCTCAATTCAACAGAACAGAAAGACAGACTGAAGGTGTGTGTGTGTGGGGGGGGGTGCTCAATACAACAGAACAGACAGACAGACTGACAGGGGGGAGGCTGCTCATTACAACAGAACAGACAAACATACTGACAGGGCTGCTCATTACAACAGAACAGACAGACAGATTGATGGAGGGAGGGAGGCTTCTCATTACAACAGAACAGACAGACAGACTGACATTGGGGGCTGCTCGTAACAACAGAACAGACAGACAAACATGGGGGTTGCTAATTACAACAGAACAGACAGACAGAAAGACAAACTGACAGGGGGGAGGGGCTGCTCAATACAAAAGAACACACAGACAGACTGACAGGTTGGGGTGGGGGGTGGGGGGTGCTGCTCAATATGAATTAACGCTAAATAGCTGACCTGGCAGAAAGAGATAAACATAAGCAGGATAACTGACCCTATGCAAGCCAGATTCCCAAATTGATATTTGCCTGTAAATATAACTGTACAAAGAAGATTATAGATGGACATGTACATACTGACAGTTTATATAACTACAGGAAATTGTTTAATACTCTTTGTTTTTTGTATACTTCAGGTTGGAAGTGTATCCTACATACCTAATACTGCAGATACTTGGCGGCCTCTATGCACCAGTATGTACATTTTGATTGAGAAAATTTACACTTTTTATATACAGTAAAACCTCGTTATACCGCAACCTTCTGTCCTCTGTGATTTTGGCTGTATAATGAGTTTAGCGTTTTGAACATGTTTTTAGCTCGTCTATTGAAAGAATAGGGGGGCTATTCTTTCATGTATTGTATAATATGGTTACAGCAATTGCTGGGAGGTTCCTAAGCAACAAAATGGACCATATTTGCTCATTATTGGTCCAAAACACAAGTTTTTAGCTCACCTGTCCGAAAGGCAAGTAAGCTTATGTCATGGTGCGGCATCCGTCAATTGCCCGGCCTCCGTCAACTTTTCCTTAAACAACTTCTTCTGAAGAACAAACAGGCATAGAACCATGATATTTGAAGGAAAGCTTCGTTACTAGGGGCCCGACAAAGTTTGAGAACGAAAATGACATTGACCTACTTTCAAGGACTCAGGGGTCAAAATGTGTCAAACACTTCAAACGACTTCTTCCGAAGAACTGAGAATATAGAGTCTTCGAATTTGGCTGGTATCTTCCTGGGATAGAGCCCAACAAAGTTTAAGAACGAAAATGACTTTGACCTTATTTCAAGGTCACAGCTGTCAAATATGTCAAATGCTTAAAACAACTACTTCTGAAGAACTAAAAGGTATAGAATCTTCATATTTGGCTGTTGACTTCCTGAGATAGAGCCCGACAAAGTCTAAGAATGAAAATGACTTTGACCTACTTTCAAGGTCACATCAGTCAAATATGTCAAATGCTTCAAACCTCTTCTTCTGAATAACTAAAATGTATAAAACCCTCATATTTCGCTGTTGGCTTCCTGAGATAGAGCCCGACAAAGTCTAAGAATGAAAATGACTTTGACGTACTTTCAAGGTCACAGGTGTCAAATATGTCAAAAACATTGAACGACTTCTGATGAATAATAGAAAGGTATATATACAATTATAATATTTGGCTGGTGGCTTCCTGGGATAGAGCTCACCAAAGTTTGCAAATGAAAATGACCTCAACCTACTTTAAAGGTCACAGAGGTCAACAACATTTCTAAGGGTTTGTTCTGAAGAACCAAAAGGAATGGATTCATAAGATTTGGCCGGTAGCTTTTTGGGATAGAGCTTACAAAGTTTGAGAAGGAAAATGACATTGACCTACTTACAAGGTCACGGGGAAAAATATGTTAAACAACTTCTGAAGAACAACCAAAAAGCATAGAATCTTATAATAATATTTGGCTGGTAGTTTCAACAGATGGAGCCGACGAAGTTTGCGAGGGAAATATTTGTAGTGCAATATAATATTTAATGAGAATATTTTGCTATGACTGCTTAATTATTCAGGTGAGCGAGTTTGGAATTGGTTAAAGTTTTTTGGTGAGTTCTACAGGTTAGAGTTTTACGACAAGTTCTAATTCTTTTGAAACTACTGGGCAGATTTCAACCAAATTTGGGAGGAAGCACCTTTTGGGAATGGGATTCAAAATTGTACAAATGAATTCCCTAACCCCCAGGGGACAGGTTGGCCCCAGGTGGGCGGGGCCAAAAGGGGTAAATTTGACAGTATGCCTTTAAACGATATCTCCTCCTACACTATTTGGCAGATTTTAACCAAATTTAACGGGGAGCATCTTTAGGGGAAGGGGATTCAAGATTGTACAAATAAAGTCCCTGACCCCTAGGGGACAGATTGGCGGGGTCAAAATCCTTGTTCTTCTGTAGGAATGAAAGAATTTGGTCCATATTTGGTCTGAAGCATCCTTGGGTGAAGAGAAACCAGTTTTGAATAAACTGTGGGTCTGGCCCCCCAGGGGCCTTAGGGGAGGGCCCAATAGGGGAAACATAGCAAATTATTCTTTAAAATCCTTCTTATTCTGTCGGAATGAAAGGATGTGGTCCATATTTTTTGTGGAGTATCCTTGGGTAAAGGGAAACCAATTTTGTATAAACGGTGTGTCTAACCCAACTAGAAGCAAAGAGGCGGGGCCCAATAGGGGAATTAGAGGTAACACCTTTAAAATCCTTCTTCTACCATAGGAATTAAGGGATTTTATCCTAATTTAGTCTGGAGCATCAATGGGCTAAGGGGACTCAATTTTGTATAAGCAGTGGGTGTGGTCTCCCAGGGGGCAGAAGGGTGGGGACCAATAGGAGAAATAGAGGTAAAACCTTTAAAATCCTTCTTCGACCATCGGGATTAAGAGATTTTATCCTTATTTAGTCTGGAGCATCCTTGGGCCAAGGCGACTTGATTTTGTATAAATAGTGGGTATGACCCCCCCCCCTAGAGGCCTAGGGGGGGGGCTCTGTTTGAAGTTTGTTCTCGCTATATCTCAAGTACTGGATGGATCTTTCTGAAATTTCATGGACTATGTACTTACAGCACCTACCATTGAGTGCTATATCTTTACTTCATACCAATTATTTTAAACACATTCAGGTGAGCTATACAGGCCCTCTGGGCCTCTTGTTCTAAACAACACCTATTTTAAACCTCTTCTCAAGTTCCACCAGTGGGATTGAGCTGAAACTTGCCTGAAGTGAGCCTGAGATGGTCCTGACCAAGTGTTGTTATTTTTCAGGTCGGTCCAAAATCCAAGAGGGCCACCATGGCCGCCATCTTAAAAAAACACATTTTAAACTTCTTCTCCAGTTCCACTGGTGCCATTGAGCTAAACATTGGTGGGGATGTTTAGGAAAGGAAGCCGACAAAGTGTTGTTATTTTTCAGCCCCGTCAATACTTCAATATGGCAGCCATGGTGGCCATTTTGTAACATGATTGCACAATCGTGGTTTTCCTAATTATAAACAACAATTTTTCGGGTCAGTCCAAAATCCAAGATGGTCGCCATCTTAAAAAAATAATATTAAAAATCTTCTCCACTTCCACTGGTGCCATTGAGCTAAAAATTGGTGCGGATGGTAAGGAAAGGAAGCCGATCTCGACAAAGTGTTGTTATTTTTCAGCCCTGTCAAAACTTCAACATGGCAGCCATGCATGGTGGCCATTTTGTAACATGTCATATACGCATGCAAGTAATGAGGCGAGAGAAATAACTGTTACTTAATCTGACCTTACTCATGCAAGTAGAACAGCAAGAAAGGTAACTCTTACTTAATCTTATATTTCACTTTTACGAGTAGTCTTGCCCCACCACCACCACAAATTTGGCCAATGAAGTGAAAAGCCCATCAAATAGTTGATCTTGAGTCAGTTGGAAGGTCACTTGTTTGAGAGAATACCATGTGAGTGATACAGGTCCTTTTGGTCTCTTGTTTATCTTGTTACAGTTACATTTTGAGCAAAATTTATATTCAAAATTACTCAATGTGTCTTCATAGATATTGTTTAGGATTCCAGTAATATAGAGGTTCCCCAGCGAGTAATGCTTGATTATCCTGATTATCTAACTCAAGTTAGTTAATCTTCAAATTGTATAAAGACACAAGGTTTACCGAGTGTCTTTTACAATTTGAAAATTAACTAACAAGAGTTTCGGGATCTGTTTCTCCCATAACGTTCATTATTTTATCTGAAAAACCACATTTTTCCCCTGGAAAATATGTTATGTGTGTTGCCGATGGGGGAAACAATTGCCATGGACCATGACGTCACAATGGAAAATGACATCGAAAAGCATTGTTACACGACGTCATAAATTAAAGATTGATCGATGAAATCACGTCCAGGGTGTTACCTACTAGTGGGTAACCAAACATGTTTACCAACTCCTAGCAGGTTTATCCAGTGAGTAATGAGTGAGGAAACCTACAGTGGTTGTGGGAGAAAACAAGTTTGGTAACAACTGATATATCTTCTGAACCTTGTATACACACCCTGAAGCTCGACTGTATTGTTACACTTTTTCTGTTGTAGAAACTGGGGGCTGTCTGTGGCCTGATCTGGATAGCCGGAAGAGTGGCCTACGCCTTGGGATATTATACTGGGGGTAAGGTTGATCTACATCACGATTTATAAAACAGGGTTTGGTACTAAGCAAAATCTTTACTTTACCTGCATGATGTTGTTGATTAAAAAATATGACTGTAAACTCTTCTATAAGACAAGTACAGGTACATGCTCATTGAATATTTATGTAGAGTGTAAACTGTGTTAACTAGATAGAGATTGTATTTATGTAGAGTGTATGCTGTGTTAACTAGATAGAGATTGTATTTATGTAGAGTGTATGCTGTGTTAACTAGATAGAGATTGTATTTATGTAGAGTGTATGCTGTGTTAACTAGATAGAGATTGTATTTATGTAGAGTGTATGCTGTGTTAACTAGATAGAGATTGTATTTATGTAGAGTGTATGCTGTGTTAACTAGATAGAGATTGTATTTATGTAGAGTGTATGCTGTGTTAACTAGATAGAGATTGTATTTATGTAGAGTGTATGCTGTGTTAACTAGATAGAGATTGTATTTATGTAGAGTGTATGCTGTGTTAACTAGATAGAGATTGTATTTATGTAGAGTGTATGCTGTGTTAACTAGATAGAGATTGTATTTATGTAGAGTGTATGCTGTGTTAACTAGATAGAGATTGTATTTATGTAGGGTGTATACTGTGTTAACTAGATAGAGATTGTATTTATGTAGGGTGTATACTGTGTTAACTAGATAGAGATTGTATTTATGTAGGGTGTATACTGTGTTAACTAGATAGAGATTGTATTTATGTAGGGTGTATACTGTGTTAACTAGATAGAGATTGTATTTATGTAGGGTGTATACTGTGTTAACTAGATAGAGATTGTATTTATGTAGGGTGTATACTGTGTTAACTAGATAGAGATTGTATTTATGTAGGGTGTATACTGTGTTAACTAGATAGAGATTGTATTTATGTAGGGTGTATACTGTGTTAACTAGATAGAGATTGTATTTATGTAGGGTGTATACTGTGTTAACTAGATAGAGATTGTATTTATGTAGGGTGTATACTGTGTTAACTAGATAGAGATTGTATTTATGTAGGGTGTATACTGTGTTAACTAGATAGAGATTGTATTTATGTAGGGTGTATACTGTGTTAACTAGATAGAGATTGTATTTATGTAGGGTGTATACTGTGTTAACTAGATAGAGATTGTATTTATGTAGGGTGTATACTGTGTTAACTAGATAGAGATTGTATTTATGTAGGGTGTATACTGTGTTAACTAGATAGAGATTGTATTTATGTAGGGTGTATACTGTGTTAACTAGATAGAGATTGTATTTATGTAGGGTGTATACTGTGTTAACTAGATAGAGATTGTATTTATGTAGGGTGTATACTGTGTTAACTAGATAGAGATTGTATTTATGTAGGGTGTATACTGTGTTAACTAGATAGAGATTGTATTTATGTAGGGTGTATACTGTGTTAACTAGATAGAGATTGTATTTATGTAGGGTGTATACTGTGTTAACTAGATAGAGATTGTATTTATGTAGAGTGTATACTGTGTTAACTAGATAGAGATTGTATTTATGTAGAGCATACTGTGTTAACTAGATAGAGATTGTATTTATGTAGGGTGAATACTGTGTTAACTAGATAGAGATTGTATTTATCTAGAGTGTATACTGTGTTAACTAGATTGAGATTGTATTTATGTAGGGTGTATACTGTGTTAACTAGATTGAGATTGTATTTATGTAGTGTGTATACTGTGTTAACTAGATAGAGATTGTATTTATGTACAGTGTATACTGTGTTAACTAGATAGAGATTGTATTTATGTAGAGTGTATACTGTGTTAACTAGATAGAGATTGTATTTATGTAGAGCATATTGTGTTAATAAAAGATCATATTTTTGCTTGTGACAAATGGAATTTACCCTTCTAACTATGGGATAATCTTTGTTAATTGGTAATTAGTGAACATCATTAGGTACTAACAGTTTTATCAGTCTGAATGATCAATTCCGATAAAAAGATGACAGAAAACCTTCTTTTTTTTTCAGACCCTGAGAAGAGGAAGTGGGGGGCCTTTGGTTACATAGGCCTGTTGACATTACTAGTCTGCGCAGTAATGTTTGGCTTATCACTTCTTGGCCTCTTCTAATCTTCTTCTGTGGAAACTTCACCTGTGAAACACTTTTCTGCAGCAGATTTTTTAGAAAAGAAGTGCTTCTGAGTATCGAAATAGAAAACATGGATGATTTTTTATGCCCATTTGTAACTAAAATTAAGATAATCAGATTTCTATTCACTTTAATAGTCTTCACCACTTGTATATTCGTTAATGTATACTGTATTACTCAGGTAAAAAGTTTGAGTGGAGGACTGACAGTGTCCTTTGGAGGACTGACAGTGTCTTGTGGAGGACTGACAGTGTTTTGTGGAGGACTGACAGTGTCCTTTGGAGGACTGACAGTGTCCTGTGTTGGACTGACAGTGTCCTTTGGAGGACTGACAGTGTCTTGTGGAGGACTGACATTGTCCTGTGTTGGACTGACAGTGTCCTTTGGAGGTCTGACAGTGTCTTGTGGAGGTCTGACAGAGTCCTTTGTTGGACTGACAGTGTTTTGTGGGGGACTGACAGTGTCTTGTGAGGACTGACAGTGTCTTTGGGGGGACTGGCAGTGTCCTGTGTTGGACTGAAAGTGTCCGTTGAGGACTGACAGTGTCCAGTGTTGGACTGACAGTGTCCGTGGAGGACTGACAATGTCCGTTGAGGACTGACAGTGTCCAGTGTTGGACTGACAGTGTCTTTTGGAGGACTGACAGTGTCCTATGGAGGACTGACAATGTTCTGTGGAGGACTGACAGTGTCGTGTGAGGACTGACAGTGTCTTGTGGTGGACTGACAGTGTCCTGTGGGGGACTGACAGTGTCTTGTGGAGGCCTGACAATGTCCTGTGCTGGACTGACAGTGTCCGTGGAGGACTGACAGTGTCTAGTGGAGGACTGACAGTGTCGTGTGAGGACTGACAGTGTCCTGTGTTGGACTGAAAGTGTCCGTTGAGGACTGACAGTGGCTTGGGGAGGACTGACAGTGTTTTGGGGGGGGCTGACAGTGTCTTGTGGAGGCCTGACAGTGTCCTGTGGAGGGCTGACAGTGTCCTTTGGAGGTCTGACAGTGTCTTGTGGAGAACTGACAGTGTTTTGTGGAGGACTGACACTGTCTTGTGAGGACTGACAGGGTCTTGTGGAGGACTGACAATGTCCGTTGAGGACTGACAGTGTCCTATGGGGGACTGACAGTGTCCTGTGGGGGACTGACAGTGTCTTGTGAGGACTGACAGTGTCCTATGGAGGCCTGACAGTGTCCTGTGGAGGGCTGACAGTGTCCTTTGGAGGTCTGACAGTGTCTTGTGGAGGAATGACAGTGTTTTGTGGAGGACTGACACTGTCTTGTGAGGACTGACAGTGTCTTGTTGAGGACTGACAGTGGCTTGTGGAGGACTGACAGTGTCCTGTGTTGGACTGACAGTGTCCGTTGAGGACTGACAGTGTCCTATGGAGGACTGACAGTGTCCTGTGGAGGACTGACAGTGTCTTGTGGAGGACTGACAGGGTCCTGTGTTGGACTGACAGTGTTTTGTGGAGGACTGACAGTGTCCTGTGTTGGACTTACAGTGTCCATGGAGGACTGACAGTGTTTTGTGGAGGACTGACAGCGTCCTGTGTTGGACTGACAGCGTACGTGGAGGACTGACAATGTCCGTTGGGGGCTGGCAGTGTCCTGTGTTGGACTGACAGTGTTTTGTGGAGGACTGACAGCGTCCTGTGTTGGACTGACAGCGTCCGTGGAGGACTGACAATGTCCGTTGAGGACTGACAGTGTCCAGTGTTNTGACAGTGTCTGTGGAGGACTGACAGTGTCTTGTGGAGGACTGACAGTGTCCTGTGTTAGACTGACTTTGTCCGTGGAGGACTGACAGTGTCCGTTGAGGACTGGCAATGTCCTGTGGAGGACTGACAGTGTCCTTGTTGGACTGACAGTGTCCGTGGAGGACTGACAGTGTCCTGTGGAGGGCTGACAGTGTCCTGTGTTGGACTGACAGTGTCTTGTGGAGGGCTGACAGTGTCCTGTGTTAGACTGACTTTGTCCGTGGAGGACTGACAGTGTCCGTTGAGGATTGGCAATGTCCTGTGGAGGACTGACAGTGTCCTTGTTGGACTGTCAGTGTCCGTGGAGGACTGACAGTGTCCTGTGGAGGCCTGACAGTGCCCTGTGTTGGACTGACAGTGTCTTGTGGAGGACTGACAATGTCCTGTGGATGACTGACTGTGTCATGTGTTGGACTTACCGTGTCCTGTGTTGGACTGACAGTGTCTTGTGGAGGACTGACAGTGTCCTGTGTTGGACTGACAGTGTCTTGTGGAGGACTGACAATGTCCTTTGGAGGACAGACAATGCCCTGTGGATGACTGACAGTGTCCTGTGTTGGACTGACCGTGTCCCGTGGAGGACTGACAGTGTCCTATTTAGTACTGACAGTGTCCTGTGGAAGACTGTGAGAGGATTAGCAGTATTTTCCCTAGTATGTGTACTGTTTAAACATATTGTCAGTGAATTCACCGAAAGAAATGTCATTAACCATAACATAACAGCTGTCTGTTGTCATTCCTACTGTCTGTTGTCATTCCTACTGTCTGTTGTCATTCCTACTGTCTGTTGTCATTCATACTGTCTGTTGTCATTCCTACTGTCTGTTGTCATTCCCACTGTCTGTTGTCATTCCCACTGTCTGTTGTCATTCATACGGGCTGAGGCCCTTTATCATTTTCAACAGGTTGACATTTTAAAGATAACACAGACTTTATTTCATTATTTGTGTATTTTTTATCATTATCAAAATACATTTTTGTAAAACAAATTGACAATAAATTTCCTCTTTACAAAATGTTTAGCTCCTCTGCTCTTTGGTTAGTAGAGTTTATGCTCTGTCGTTCGTCATCTGTTGATGCGCACATCTTCACTCTACTTTCCTTCAAACTAATTCTTGTGAAGAAGGTCTGGAGTCATGATATTAGGCTAGTAGAGGTGAACCCAACCAATTTTACCAAGAATGTGTCGTTAACTTCAAGTTCTAGAGTGAAGATATTTGGCAGTTTGGTTAGCAATAAAAATGATGTTGACCAACTTCCAAGGTCATAGGGGTCAGTCAAGGAGGTACGGAAGTCTAGTGGTAGGACACTGCGCTCTCCACCAAGGGTGCCGGGTTCCAGTCACGGCACAGCACTGTGTTGTATCCTTGAGCAAGATACTTTACTCCGCTGTTCCAGATTGAATGATTATGTGGTTGGGTAGTGCTAAAATTGTAGAATGCTAGCTGTGAGCGCCGAAATGGCAGCACCGGCTGTATGCTCCCCAGGAAGTTGAGAAAGATATTGGCTGGTTGCAAAGGCCCTATAACCATGGATAAGAATTTGAGAACCGCTTTGAGATGACCTACAAACTCGGTTGTGATAAAGCGGTATATAAGAACCTCAATTTATCATTATTATTATGTCAAAAGATAAAAGGACATATTCTGAAGAACCAGAAAACCCTGTCAGGATATAAGGCTAGTGGCTTTGTTGGATGGAGCCTGACAAAGTTTGTGAAAACAAATGACCTTGCCTACTCTCAAGATCATAGAGGTCTAATGTGTGTAAAAATGTTTAAATTACTTCTTCTAAATTACTGAGAGACCTTGGGTGATATTTGGCAAGTAGCATGCTTTGATAAAGGGCCCCAAGTTGTTAAATAAATTAACTTGCCCTACTTTCATGGTCATGGGTCAAATGTTTTGAACCTTTAACTCATTCACCTCTGAAATTTCATAATGAACTATACCAACCTTTTATTTGGAAGAGTTCAAATGTGTATTCAGGGGTGAATGAGTTAAACAAAATCAGCTGTAGAATCGGGAGACCTGAGCATGAACTTGTGGCCTGTTGCTGCTTAGATGACGATCCCAAGTTATTAACGTTGTTAATGACCTTGATCAACTAAAGGTCACTGTGGTCAAAAGTGTTCAAAAATTTAAAGAATTTCTTCTGAATAACTATTAAACATTAAGGGTTTTAATATTTGGCCTGTACCATGCCTATTCAAACGTTTATAAAATTTGTTCCAGTGAATGACTGACACAATTTCAAGGTCTAAAAGGTCAGATGAGTTCNAGTGATGAGAATGGCGTTGTTCCGAGCTGGCAGAGAGCATGGCGGTAGTGATGAGAATGGCGTTGTTCCGGGATGGCAAAGAACATGGCGGTAGTGATGAATGGCATTGTTCCGCGCTGGCAGAGAACATGGCTGTAGTGATGAGAATTGCGTTGTTGCGGGCTGGCAGAAAGTATGGCGGTAGTGATGAGAATAGTGTTGTTCCGGGCTGGCAGAGAACATGGCTGTAGTGATGAGAATGGCGTTGTTCCGAGCTGGCAGAGAGCATGGCGGTAGTGATGAGAATGGCGTTGTTCCGGGATGGCAAAGAACATGGCGGTAGTGATGAATGGCATTGTTCCGCGCTGGCAGAGAACATGGCTGTAGTGATGATAATGGCGTTGTTCCGGGCTGGCAGAGAGTATGGCGGTAGTGATGAGAATGGTGTTGTTCCGGGCTGGCAAAGAACATGGCGGTAGTGATGAGAATGGCGTTGTTCCGGATCTAGACTGTAGTTGGTCTGGACTGGCGTACACGACGTGGGAGTATGTCCCTGAAATAAGAGAGACAACCTCGTAAAGTAGAACACCCTGGTTTCATGAAACATCTCGGCTTGAAAAAATCTTAAAATCTTATTTTAACAGGGATGTTCATGAAAATGTAAACATTCCCAAGTGGTATAGCGAACTTTGGTTTGTTACGGAAACCTGACAAACAATAAAATCAGAGTATTTTTCTATTTCAGTAAATTTCCTTATTTCCATAAACAGAACAACACATTTTGATTGGTGCCTTGAAGTTTGACTGGACGAAAAATTTGCTACTTTGAACAATTTGCAAGAGAAAAAAAAGGTTTTCCGTCTTTAAATGAGTTTTTGACACACAGATCATGCAGGTCCCAGCTTTTCAGCTGTTGAACTTCATCATTCATCATATGATAAAACTTTTCCCAAACATAGTACAGTCCTGCGTTGTTACC
This sequence comes from Mizuhopecten yessoensis, assembly GCF_002113885.1. Classification (NCBI taxonomy): domain Eukaryota; kingdom Metazoa; phylum Mollusca; class Bivalvia; order Pectinida; family Pectinidae; genus Mizuhopecten; species Mizuhopecten yessoensis. Next base: position 139,734 of record NW_018408557.1, read on the forward strand.
AAATATTTGAAAAACAAAATCCTACTACATGTTGATCAGGTTTGAGACGTCGACAGTACGGTAGCTTAGGTTTGAGACGTCGACAGTACGGTAGCTTAGGTTTGAGACGTCGACAGTACGGTAGCTTAGGTTTGAGACGTCGACAGTACGGTAGCTTAGGTTTGAGACGTCGACAGTACGGTAGCTTAGGTTTGAGACGTCGACAGTACGGTAGCTTAGGTTTGAGACGTCGACAGTACGGTAGCTTAGGTTTGAGACGTCGACAGTACGGTAGCTTAGGTTTGAGACGTCGACAGTACGGTAGCTTAGGTTTGAGACGTCGACAGTACGGTAGCTTAGGTTTGAGACGTCGACAGTACGGTAGCTTAGGTTTGAGACGTCGACAGTGCGGTAGCTTAGGTTTGAGACGTCGACAGTACGCGTACGGTAGCTTAGGTTTGAGACGTCGACAGTACGGTAGCTTAGGTTTGAGATGTCGACAGTACGGTAGCTTCAATCCGGTAGCTTTGACAGTTAAAGAGCTTCTTCGTTTATCCAAAGAATGGACGTTAGAACCACAGGTACTTGATAATTTGTTACAACTATATTTGGACCTAAACTATAAGGTGATCAGAGTAATTTTACATGTTTTAGGTGTTTAGATCGACTTTTGGTAAAAATGACACCCCGATGATCATAAATTTGAGAAGGGAGGAAAGCTCTCGATGTCGAAATGTCGACCCCGCCTAACTTTCTTGCATCAAAAACAACATTTCTAGTTGATCTACTGGAAAATGCTTAATACCGTTGGAAAGATAGATAATTGATCTTTTCAAAACATTCAATATGCACGTAAAATGTATTCTCCTTCCGCGGACATGAACTACGTTTCCTCCAAAAACACACGCCATTTCAGAGTTTCAAAGTTTTTCGCAGTCAGCCTGCCACTTTTTTTAATATTAATGAGGTTGAGGTCAGCGCGTGCTGAAACATGCAGTGTTAGTTGGTTTAGCGAAAAATGTCTGCACTTCGAATTCCAGCCAATCACACCACGCGGCTGACGCCGACCTCGAGCTCATTAATATTAAAAAAAAGTGACAGGCTGACTGCGAAAAACTTTGAAACTCTGAAATGGCGTGTGTTTTTGGAGGAAACTGAATTGATGTCCGCGGAAAGAAAATGATGCAAGAATGTTAGGCGGGTTCGACATTTCGACATCGACAGCTTTCCTCCCTTCTCAAATATATGATTATTGGGGGTGTCATTTTTACCGAAAGTCGATCTAAACACCGTAAACATGTAAAAAATACTCTGAACACCTTAGTCTAGGTCCAAATATAGCTGTAACAAATTATCAGGTCTCTTTGGTTCGAACCAGTTCTACAGTTCGCCTGTATACATTTGCAGGGATATTAATAAAACATACACGCGCGTGTAGGTTTACGAAGGTTAGAGCGGTATATGTCTGAATCTTACCTATCTGTGACGTACATGAATACAGATTACTTACTTATAACTCTGAATCATATTTGTCAGGCCTTGTGCTATAGAAGCCTTCTCATTAACGTCGAAGAATCGCCTGTTTTGCAAAGTGATTTCGCTGACAAGTTTGTCCGTGAGTGTTCTCCTAGCATCCCTCTGGGTCAGTGTGTACACCTGGAGGATAAACGAAAGACCTAGACAGTAACAATAACATAACATACAGACACAGTGCATAATAGGTTTAATCTTTTTATTTTACAATAGTTTTGATACTGAAATCCGGTTGACTGTCTGTCTGCCAGTCCGTACACACACCGTTGTTGGCACTACTCCTCCTACAGTGCTGCACCGAATTGAATGATACTTGGTACACATAACACTAACTTTAAGGACAGGTGAATTAAGTAAATGTATTGAGGTTACCTCCCTAATTGATGAAGCTATGCCACTTCGTATAAAAAAGTTGTTTCCATTCGTCCTTCCAAATTACTGCACCAGATTGAATGATACCCAGTAAACAAGCGTACATTGTCATACAGGTACAGTAAAAGACAAGACACGCCATACAGGTGAAGTAAAGGAGAAAACACCCCATACAGGTGAAGTAAAAGACAAGATACGCCATACAGGTGAAGTAAAGGAGAAAACACCTCATACAGGTGAAGTAAAAGACAAGACACGTCATACAGGTGTAGTAGGAGACAACACACGTCATACTTGTGTAGTAAGAGACAAGACACGTCATACAGGTGTTGTAAGAGACAAGAAACATCATATAGGTGTATTACGAGACAAAACACGTATTACAGGTTTAGTTAGAGACAAGATACGTCAAACAAGTGTAGTAAGAGAAAAGACACGTCATACAAGTGTAGTAAGAGACAAGACACATCATACAGGTGAAGTAAGAGACAAGACACGTCATACAGGTATAGTAAGAGACAAGACACGTCGCACATGTGTAGTAAAAGACAAGACTCGTCATACAGGTAAAGTAAGATACAAGACACGTCATACAGGTATAGTAAGAGACAAGACACGTCATACAGGTATAGTAAGAGAGAAGACACGTCATGCAGGTGTGGTAAGAGACAAGACACATCATACAGGTGAAGTAAGAGACAAGACACGTCATACAGGTGTTGTAAGAGACAAGAAACATCATATAGGTGTATTACGAGACAAAACACGTATTACAGGTGTAGTTAGAGACAAGATACGTCAAACAAGTGTAGTAAGAGAAAAGACACGTCATACAAGTGTAGTAAGAGACAAGACACATCATACAGGTGTAGTAAGAGACAAGACACGTCATACAGGTGTAGTAATAGACAAGACACGTCATACTTGTGTAGTAATAGACAAGTCCTGTCATACATGTGTATTTATAGACATAACACGTCATACATGTGTAGTTATAGACAAGACACGTCATACAGGTGTAGTAATAGACAAGACACGTCATACAGGTATAGTAAGAGACAAGACACGTCATACAGGTATAGTAAGAGACAAGACATGTCATACAGGTGTAGTAAGAGAAAACCCACGTCATACTTGTGTAGTAATAGACAAGTCACGTCATACATGTGTGGTTATAGACATAACGCGTCATACAGGTGTAGTTATAGACATAACGCGTCATACAGGTGTAGTAAGAGACAAGACATGTCATACAAGTGTAGTAATAGACAAGACACGTCATACAGGTGAAGTAAGAGACAAGAAACGTCATACATGTGTAGTAAGAGACAAGGCACGTCATACATGTGTAGTTATAGACAAGACACGTCATACAGGTGTAGTTATAGACAAGACACGTCATACAGGTGTAGTTATAGACAAGACACGTCATACAGGTGTAGTAAGAGACAAGACACGTCATACAGGTGTAGTAAGAGACAAGACACGTCATACAGGTATAGTAAGAGACAAGCTATTTCATTCAAGTGTAGTAAGAGAAAAGACACGTCATACAGGTATAGTAAGAGACAAGACACGTCATACANACGTAATACAGGTGTAGCAAGAGACAAGACACGTCATACAGGTATAGTAAGAGAGAAGACACGTCATGCAGGTGTGGTAAGAGAGAAGACACGTCATACAGGTGAAGTAAGAGACAAGACACGTCATGCAGGTGTGGTAAGAGACAAGACACGTCATACAGGTGTAGTAACAGACATAACACGTCATACATGTGTTGTAAGAGACAAGACACGTCATACATGTGTAGTAAGAGAAAACCCACGTCATACTTGTGTAGTAATAGACAAGTCACGTCATACATGTGTGATTATAGACATAACGCGTCATACAGGTGTAGTAAGAGACAAAGACATGTCATACAGGTGTAGTAATAGACAAGACACGTCATACAGGTGTAGTTATAGACAAGACACGTCATACATGTGTAGTAAGAGACAAGACACGTCATACAGGTGAAGTAAGAGACAAGACACGTCATACATGTGTAGTAATAGACAAGACACGTCATACAGGTGTAGTTATAGACAAGACACGTCATACAGGTAAAGTAAGAGACAAGCTATTTCATTCAAGTGTAGCAAGAGACAAGACATGTCATACAGGTGTAGTAATAGACAAGGCACGTCATACATGTGTAGTTAGAGACAAGACACGTCATACAGGTGAAGTAAGATACAAGACACGTCATACATGTGTAGTTAGAGACAAGACACGTCATACCGGTGTAGTAAGAGACAAGACACGCCATACAGGTAAAGTAAGATACAAGACACGTCATACAGGGAAAGTAAGATACAAGACACGTCATACATGTGTAGTAATAGACAAGACACGTCATACATGTGTAGTTAGAGACAAGACACGTCATACACGTGTAGTAAGAGACAAGCTATTTCATTCAAGTGTAGTAAGAGACAAGCTATTTCATACAAGTGTAGCAAGAGACAAGACAAGTCATACAGGTGTAGTAAGATACAAGACACGTCATACAGGAGTAGTTATAGACAAGACACGCCATACAGGTAAAGTAAGATACAAGACACGTCATACAGGTAAACTCAGATACAAGACACGTCATACATGTGTAGTAAGAGACAAGACACATCATACAGGTGTAGTAAGATACAAGACACGTCATACAGGAGTAGTTATAGACAAGACACGCCATACATGTGTAGTAAGAGAAAACCCACGTCATACTTGTGTAGCAATAGACAAGTCACGTCATACATGTGTGATTATAGACATAACGCGTCATACAGTTGTAGTAAGAGACAAGACACGTCGCACATGTGTAGTAAAAGACAAGACTCGTCATACAGGTAAAGTAAGATACAAGACACGTCATACATGTGTAGTAAGAGACAAGGCACGTCATAAATGTGTAGTTATAGACAAGACACGTCATACATGTGTAGTTAGAGACAAGACACGTCATACTTGTGTAGTAATAGACAAGACACGTCATACAGGAGTAGTTATAGACAAGACACGCCATACAGGTAAAGTAAGATACAAGACACGTCATACAGGTAAGGTAAGAGACAAGCTATTTCATTCAAGTGTAGCAAGAGACAAGATACGTCATACAGGTGTAGTAATAGACAAGACACGTCATACAGGAGTAGTTATAGACAAGACACGTCATACAAGTGTAGTAAGAGACAAGACACATCATACAGGTGTAGTAAGATACAAGACACGTCATACAGGAGTAGTTATAGACAAGACACGCCATACAGGTAAAGTAAGATACAAGACACGTCATACAGGTATAGTAAGAGACAAGCTATTTCATACAAGTGTAGCAAGAGACAAGACAAGTCATACAGCTATAGTAAGAGACAAGACACGTCACACAAGTGTAGTAAGAGACAAGACACATCATACAGGTGTAGTAAGAGAAAAGACACGTCATACAAGTGTAGTAAGAGACAAGACACGTCATACAAGTGTAGTAAGAGACAAGACACGTCATACAGGTAAAGTAAGATACAAGACACGTCATACAGGTGTAGTTATAGACAAGACACGTCATACAGGTGTAGTAAGAGACAAGACACGTCATACAGGTGTAGTAAGAGACAAGCTATTTCATTCAAGTGTAGCAAGAGACAAGATACGTCATACAGGTGTAGTAAGAGACAAAGACATGTCATACAGGTGTAGTAATAGACAAGACACGTCATACAGGTGTAGTTATAGACAAGACACGCCATACATGTGTAGTAAGAGACAAGACACGTCATACTGGTGAAGTAAGAGACAAGACACGTCATACATGTGTAGTTAGAGACAAGACACGTCATACAGGTATAGTAAGAGACAAGCTATTTCATTCAAGTGTAGCAAGAGACAAGACAAGTCATACAGGTGTAGTAAGATACAAGACACGTTATACAGGTTTTTATCCTATGTAAAGGGAAATGTTAAATGACTACGTACAACATCATGGTGCTGGTCAAACAGGATGAGGATTTGTTGGTCACAGGACGTGAAATCCCAGTACAGCGAGAGGTAGTAGGCGTACACCCTAGCATCTTGGAGGATACTTTCCAGCGTGTTCGACCCGCTATAATAGACAAACACAGTGATCTCTCCAATATCCGCTAGCGTATGCATGTAAAAGCAACAAATAAACTGGTTTAGGATTTCAACTTGCATTAAAAAATGGTAACTTATGCATATTCTATTTACGAAAAAATATACTTTATACGTTGGTATCTTAATTTAACCGTAAAAATTAAATTGCCCAAAACTGCCAAAGAATGCATGTTTTCGTTTCAGACGTTGTCATTTGCTCACATGGTCCGTCGTCCGTCCGTCAACTTTTCCTTTAAAACGCTACTAGTCATGGACGACTGAGCAGAGTTTGACTAAATAAAAGGTGGGTGTGGCCCCCCTGGGGGCTGAGTGGCGGGGCCCAATAGGGGAAATATAGCAGATTCTTTAAAATCCTTCTTCTGTAGGAATGAAAGGATTTTTTCCATATTTGGTCAGAAGCTTCCTTGGGTGAAGGGGAACCAATTTTGTATAAATGGTGGGTCCGGCCCCCCTGGGGGCTGAGGGGCGGGGCACAATAGGAAAAATTTGGCAAATTCTTTAAAATCCTACTTATTCTGTGGGAATGTAAGGATTTGTTCCATATTTGGTCTGAAGCATTTTTAGGTGAAGGGAAACTAATTTTGTATGAACGGTGGGTGTGCTCCCCCCCCTTCCTGGGGGCTGAGGGGCGGGGGAAATATAGCAAATTCTTTAAAATCCTTCTTCTTCTGTAGAAATAAAAGGATTTGTACCATATTTGGTCTGGAGCATCCTTGGGTAAAGGGAAACCAATTTTGTATAAACGATTGGTGTGGCCCCCCTGGGACCTGAGGGGCTGGGCCCAATAGGGGAAATAGAGTTAAAACCTTTATAATCCTTCTTCTACCATAGGGATTAAGGGATTTTAGCCTTTAGGACGTTGGAGCATCCTTGCATGGTGATCAGGGGCATAGGGGTGGGGCTCTGTTTAAAGTTTGTTCTCGCTATATCTCCAGTACTGTATGGATCTTTCTGAAATTTTATATGTACTTACAGCACCTACCATGGAGTGCTATATCTATACTTCATTCCATTTTTTTTTAACATATTCAGGTGAGCGATACAGGCCCTCTGGGGCTCTTGTTTTTGAATGTACATTGAAATGGATGACAAAAACAATACGCATGATAATGTTAACTTAATCGTTTCGTCTTTACTTAATTTGTTAGTAAGCATACTAGACCTCGTCTGTAAAACGGGATGAGTGATGTCCTATTCGAGGTTGTTGTTAGATCACCTTTGGCAGATTCAGGCGTCGGCCCCATCACACACTGTCTTATAACAGACGTCACACCCCGTTATCCTCCCAAGGATGAATCTCTTCACTGTTCATACCCAGTTAAAGAGGCCCAGATGACATGTAACATTCACCTGGGTATTTTTGCAATCATGGAAAGTACTCTCATTCATACTAACATTGAAATATTTCCCCTTTGTTGGTTCAGTATGCATTTAATATTTGATTCATAGGCCCAAACGTCCGTAAATGACCTAAGCTGTTATTAGGACGTTATTTTTTTTTAAGCCAAAACCCATCTTAACCATAAACCCAAATGTTAGAATCGCAGCTGAGCCTGCGCACCGCGTCTAGAAATTATTCTTCCGTGATGACGCGTCAGAAAATTTGATATCTTATAATTTCATCAACAAAAATTAAATATGACATTTAAAATATGGTTCTCTATTTTGTTTCTACATAACTTGCCTGTATTGAACTATCAGCGTAAACCATCCTGTTGTATGATGGTCCTTCAATGTCGGACTATATTTCTTAATATTCCGTCAATACGTAGATTGCACAAGCTCCAGAACCTGGGACAAACTATCAGAATGGACTTCAGGAGTTACAACTATTGTAAAAACACATGTTAATTGAAATAAAAGGTTTGAATCTTGCTTTGGTCGATTTCAAAAGGGAGATTAATATAATCTTTCACACCCTTGGGGGTGAGATAGGAGAATCTCAACTCGAGGAGGAGGATTCTTAAGTTACCAAACACGAGGCTTTGCCGAGTGTTTTGCAACTTAAGAATCTTTCCCCGAGGGTTGAGATTAATATAATCTTACCCTACCTTGAGGGTGTGACAGAGAAATCTCCTACAAGAGGGATTGATTCTTGATTGTCTTAAGAAATTCGAGAATATCATCCCTCTGTTACACCCTCAAGGTAGGGGATGATTGTTTTTCTCCCATCCCGTTTCACTCTCAAATCCGCCGACAAGCGGTGATTGCATGTTTTTCCAGCAAATACATAGTTGTCTTCTACTGTTGACTTGCACGTGACGTCAATGCATTGATGAAGTGACGTAGTAATATTGTTGTGACTTGGATTGCACCATTCTGCGCGAGGTTATCTCCTGCTAGGGGGTGACAAGCTGATATTTTCCGACTTAAAAGCAAGACACACATGTGAAGGGTGAGAGAAGAACTGATTCTGTGAAGGGTGAGAGAAGAGCTGATCCTGTGAAGGGTGGGAGAAGAGCTGATCCTGTGAAGGGTGAGAGAAGAGCTGATCCTGTGAAGGGTGAGAGAAGAGCTGATCCTGTGAAGGGTGAGAGAAGAGCTGATCCTGTGAAGGGTGGGAGAAGAGCTTATCCTGTGAAGGGTGAGAGAAGAGCTGATCCTGTGAAGGGTGAGAGAAGAACTGATTCTGTGAAGGGTGGGAGAAGAGCTGATCCTGTGAAGGGGGAGAGAAGAACTGATTCTGTGAAGGGTGGGAGAAGAGCTGATCCTGTGAAGGTTGGGAGAAGAGCTTATCCTGTGAAGGGTGAGAGAAGAGCTGATCCTGTGAAGGTTGGGAGAAGAGCTTACCCTGTGAAGGGTGAGAGAAGAGCTGATCCTGTGAAGGTTGGGAGAAGAGCTTATCCTGTGAAGGGTTAGAGAAGAGCTGATCCTGTGAAGGGTGAGAGAAGAGCTGATTCTGTGAAGGGGGAGAGAAGAGCTGATCCAGTGAAGGGTGAGAGAAGAGCTGATCCTGTGAAGGTTGGGAGAAGAGCTTATCCTGTGAAGGGTTAGAGAAGAGCTGATCCTGTGAAGGGTGAGAGAAGAGCTGATCCTGTGAAGGTTGGGAGAAGAGCTTACCCTGTGAAGGGTGAGAGAAGAGCTGATCCTGTGAAGGGTGGGAGAAGAGCTTATCCTGTGAAGGGTGAGAGAAGAGCTGATCCTGTGAAGGTTGGGAGAAGAGCTTACCCTGTGAAGGGTGAGAGAAGAGCTGATCCTGTGAAGGGTGGGAGAAGAACTGATCCTGTGAAGGGTGGGAGAAGAGCTGATCCTGTGAAGGGTGGGAGAAGAGCTGATCCTGTGAAGGTTGGGAGAAGAGCTTACCCTGTGAAGGGTGAGAGAAGAGCTGATCCTGTGAAGGGAGAGAGAAGAGCTGATCCTGTGAAGGGTGGGAGAAGAACTGATCCTGTGAAGGGAGAGAGAAGAGCTGATCCTGTGAAGGGTGGGAGAAGAACTGATCCTGTGAAGGGTGGGAGAAGAGCTGATCCTGTGAAGGGTGAGAGAAGAACTGATTCTGTGAAGGGTGGGAGAAGAGCTGATCCTGTGAAGGTTGGGAGAAGAGCTTATCCTGTGAAGGGTGAGAGAAGAGCTGATCCTGTGAAGGGAGAGAGAAGAGCTGATCCTGTGAAGGGTGGGAGAAGAACTGATCCTGGGAAGGGAGAGAGAAGAGCTGATCCTGTGAAGGGTGGGAGAAGAGCTTATCCTGTGAAGGGTGAGAGAAGAGCTGATCCTGTGAAGGGTGGGAGAAGAGCTGATCCTGTGAAGGGTGGGAGAAATTTATACCTATGTTTCTGTCTCAGATTACGGGAGAAGCATGCCATTCAACCTTATGATTCTTTAGATAATGATATTTGATGATTATAACGTTTATAGGAGAACAAATATATAGCACTCCAACTCAAGGTACGTACTGACAAGATATAAGGTCCAAATGTGTCTTTCATTTTTCAGGAAGAAGCCGTTCTTACTTGATAATTCGTCTCATCTGTGGCATGAGTGCCACCATGATGACGTAACCACTGTTGTCCGTCCGACACTTTTGGCAGCCACATGAGGTAGTCCTCTCTGTCATCTTCAGCAGGGCGTCTATAGCGGACGCTGAAAGCCAATCATAATAAGTTTATTTACAGAAAACATAACACATATACATCATTTGATACCTTTACAGAAATGTACTGAATGTTTCACCGTACTTGATATTTGTTAACTATAATTATGCACCATTTCTATACATAATGTTTTAGTTGAGAATTTAGCCATTGACACATAGATTAAATACGACGGTTTGAATTCAACTCCCAGCGTCCATTGGAACTAGCTAGGTATTACACCTGCGTGGTCATTTGTTACAGCTATATATGGACCTAAACTAAGGTGTTCAGAGTAATTTTACATGTTTTAGGGGTTTAGATCAATTTGCGGTCGAAATGCCAACCCTAGTGATACATACGAGAGAGATGAAAAGCTCGCAATGTTAAAAATCAACCCCACTAATCAAAAGTTGGTGTACAGAAAAAGCTTAGTGCCGTTCGAAAGTGTGGCAGGGCCTTTGTAGTTTGCAAAAGAAAGAAAGAAAAAAGATCAGATCGTGGTAAGCACGTAACATTATAAGCGTTGTGCTATAATATACTCTAATGTAAGTAAAACACTGATGACGTCATACCGTCATCCGATGAGATGATGTTGTTGGGGTCACAAATCCAGGACTCGGTGACCTCGGAGTGACGTCCACACCTGGTGGGTTCATACCGAGGGTCGGGGAAGGACACCACATTCCACACCGTTTGTGACTGCACTTCCACACAGACAGACAGCACGCCCAGCACACATGCCCAGTACAACCCAGAACCCATTGTAATAAGTATTCGTCGTTAGGTGATCAAATCTAAAAAGATAATACAAGACCAATGGTGTTTAGTGCAGCAAGATTAGACCAATGAATCATAAATGGTGCGTTGTCGGGAAAATATCGTAAATGTAAAGCAATGTTGCCAAATTATTTTAACATACAGGAAAATGTCCTTCCATGTACAATGGGAGGTGAAACACTGAAATGTTAGAGTTGTGTGAAAGATGTCGGTGTGCAAATTTCACCAATTGTTAACTTCAATGATCAAGTTTAGAAAGTAACACAGGTAACTCAAACGTTTGGTTTCCTGAAAGGTACATGCAGAAATTATACTGATCTCTATGGCATATGCTCTTTATATGTTTGTATGAAATAGATATGCCTGTGGAATATAGTGTCCTTATTAACGGAGGCTGCGGTTTGTGGAATTTTATCCAAATGTTTCTTGATATACATTTGAAAATGTTGAAACATGGCAAACGTTTTGTCGTCTACAATAATGTTATTAATCTATTTAAACTTTGATTTATTGAATAGTTTTCTTTTTGACAGCAACTGTTTGAAAATGTATTGCAATTACAGCCGCTCCAAGGAAAAACCAAAAAGTTTGTAAACAGTCAACAGTCAAACTGTTCGTATTTATTATCCCAAAACTTCACAGGATATTTAACTTCTTTGAAACAATTAATCTGCATTTAATGATTTCCAATGACCTTTAATTCCTGTACAATGACATCTTGTTTCTGTACCATGACCTCATGTACCATGACCACATGAACCATGACCTTTAATTAATGTATCATGACCTTTAATTCCTGTACCATGACCTTTAATTCCTGTACCACGACCTTAAATTCCTGTACAATGACATTTTGTTTCTGTACCATGACCTCGTGTACCATGACCACATGTACCATGACCTTTAATTACTGTATCATGCCCTTTAATTCCTGTACCATGACCTTTAATTCCTGTACCATGACATATAATTCCTGTACCACGACCTTAAATTCCTGTACAATGACATGTCGTTTCTGTACCATGGCCTCATGTACCAAGACCTTTAATACCTGTATCATGCCCTTTAATTCCTGTACCATGACCTTTAATTCCTGTATCATGCCCTTTAATTCCTGTACCATGACATATAATTCCTGTACCATGACCTTTAATTCCTGTACCATGACATTTGATTCCTGTACCACGACCTTTAATTCCTCTACCACGACCTTTAATTCCTGTACCATGACCTTAAATTCCTGTACCACGACCTTTAATTCCTCTACCACGACCTTTAATTCCTGTACAATAACATTTTGTTACTGTACCATGACCTCGTGTACCATGACCTCATGTACCATGACCTTTAATTCCTGTATCATGCCCTTTAATTCCTGTACCATGACATTTGTTTCCTCTACCACGACCTTTAATTCCTGTACCATGACCTTTGATTCCTGTATCATGCCCTTTAATTCCTGTACCATGACATTTAATTCCTGTACCATGACCTTAAATTCCTGTACCACGACCTTTAATTCCTGTACAATGACATTTTGTTTCTGTTCCATGACATCATGTACCATGCCCTTTAATTCCTGTACCATGACATTAAATTCCTGTACCATGACCTTTAATTCATGTACCATGACCTTTAATTACTGTACCACGACCTTTAATTCATGTATAATGACATTTTGTTTCTGTACCATGACCTCATGTACCATGACCTTTAATTCCTGTATCATGACCTTTAATTCCTGTACCATGACCTTCATTTCCTGTACCATGACCTTTAATTCCTGTACCATGACCATTAGTTCGTGTACCATGCTCTGTAATTCCTGTACATTGACCTTTAACTCCTGTAAAATGACATTAAATTCCTGTACGATGACCTTTAATTCCTGTATCATGCCCTTTAATTCCTGTACCATGACCTTTAATTCCTGTATCATGCCCTTTAATTCCTGTACAATGACATTTTGTTTCTGTACCATGACCTTTAATTCCTGTACAATGACATTTTGTTTCTGTACCATGACCTCATGTACCATGATCTTTAATTCCTGTACCATGACCTTCAATTCCTGTACCATGACCTTCATTTCCTGTACCATGACCCTAAATTCCTGTACAATGACCTTTAATTCCTGTACCGTGACCTTTAATTCCTGTATCATGCCCTTTAATTCCTGAACCATGACCTTAGATTCCTGTATCATGCCCTTTTATTCCTGTACCATGACCTTTAATTCCTGAACCATGACCTTTAGTACCTGTACCACGACCTTTAATTCCTGTTCCATGACCTTAAGTTCCTTTACATGACCTTTAATTCCTGTACCATGACCTTCATTTCCTGTACCATGACCTTTAATTCCTGTACCATGACCATTAGTTCGTGTACCATGCTCTGTAATTCCTGTACATTGACCTTTAACTCCTGTAAAATGACATTAAATTCCTGTACCATCACCTTTAATTCCTGTATCATGTCCTTTAATTCCTGTACCATGACCTTTAATTCCTGTATCATGCCCTTTAATTCCTGTACAATGACATTTTGTTTCTGTACCATGACCTCATGTACCATGATCTTTAATTCCTGTACCATGACCTTTGATTCCTGTATCATGCCCTTTAATTCCTGTACCATCACCTTTAATTCCTGTATCATGACCTTAAATTTCTGTACCACGACCTTTAATTTCTGTACCACGACCTTTAATTCCTGTACAATGACATTTTGTTCCTGTACCATGACCTTCAATTCCTGTACCATGACCTTCATTTCCTGTACCATGACCCTAAATTCCTGTACAATGACCTTTAATTCCTGTACCGTGACCTTAGATTCCTGTATCATGCCCTTTTATTCCTGTACCATGACCTTTAATTCCTGTACCATGACCTTTAGTACCTGTACCACGACCTTTAATTCCTGTTCCATGACCTTAAGTTCCTTTACATGACCTTCAATTCCTGAACCATGACCTTTAGTTCCTGTACCATGATCTGTAATTCCTGTACAATGACCTTTAACTCCTGTACAATGACATTTTGTTCTGTACCATGACATCATGTACCATGACCACATGTACCATGACCTTTAATTCCTGTATCATGCCCTTTAATTCCTGAACCATGACCTTAAATTCCTGTACCATGACCTTTAATTCCTGTTCAAGACCTTTAATTCCTGTACCATGACCTTTAGTTCCTGTACCACGACCTTTAATTCCTGTATCATGCCCTTTAGTTCCTATACCATGACCTTAAATTCCAGACCATGAGCTTTAATTCCAGTACCATGACCTTAACTTCCTGTACCATAACCTTCAATACCTGTACCATGAACTTACCCTAGAAGTAGAAGAAGAATTTCAATTTTCCCCCTCTTTTTCCCCTATTTGGCCCAAGGAGGCAACACCCACAGTTTATACAAAATTGAGTCCCCTTGGATGCTCCAGACTAAATCAATATAGAATCCCTTCATCCCTATGGCAGAAAAAGGATTTTAAAAGGTTAACCTTTATTTTCCCTATTCGGCCCGACACTTCTGCCCCCAGGGGGCCACACCTACTGTTTATTCAAAATTGAGTCCTCTTGACCCAAAGATGTTCCAGACCAAATTAGGATAAAATCCCTTAATCCCTATGGAAGAGGAAGGATTTCAAATGTGTTTACCTCTCTTTCCCCTATTCGGCCCACCCCTCTACCCCGGGGTGGCAACACCCACCCTTCATACAAAGATAAGTCTCCTTGGCTCAAGGATGCTCCATACCAAATTAGGATAAAATCCCTTAATCCTTACGGTAGAAGAAGGATTTTCAAAGGTTTTTACCTCTATTTCCCCTATTGGGTCCCTTACCTCTGCCCCCAGCAAGTCAACACCCACCGTTTATACAAAATTGCGTTCCATTGACCCAAGGATGCTCCAGACAAAATTGAGATAATATCCCTTAATCCCTGTGGAAGAAGAAATATTTTAAAGTTTTACATTTATTTCCCCTATTCGGCCACACAACTCTGACCCAAGGGGGTAAAAACCCACCGTTTATACAAAATTGAGTCCCCTTGGACCAAGGATGCTCCAGACCAAATTAGGATAAAATCCCTTAATCCCTACGGTAGAAGAAGGATTATAAAGGTTTACCTCTCTTTCCCCTATTTGGCCCCACCACTCTGCCCCCAAGGTGGCCACGTCCACCGTTTATACAAAATTGAGTCCTCTTGGCCCAAGGATGCTATGTTATAGGAAAATTGGAAGCACTTTTCAATTGCTAGCCGATAACTGTCGTTTGAAGATTACAGAGAAGGGAAACCCGACTCCAAAGGACAGACAATTTTACCGTTATACGAGCGCGCGATTCTTTTGACATACTGAGCATTTCATTTTTATGACATAATCCTCGGGTGCAGAGAGCGGAAGTTTATTAAAGCGCTCAACAAGGTTGGGTAATCGTGGATCTATGACAATTACTACGTGTTTAGTAGCGTGACCTACTTACCTGTCATTGTCAACAACAACTTATGAGAGTCGGAATTCAACTGTGTCGGTTCCAAGATGTGTCTGCTGTATTATTGTCAAAATTAGGAGTTCGAGGAAGGCTGTTATCAATTTTGAAANTATTAGTTTCTATGCTATCTCCGTCACGGATGACCCCATCTCGCCTCGCCTACATTTATTTGTCAGGTCAGTTTTCTTTACAAGCGTTCATGTACGTACTAGTCACGGATCGTTCAGTTATGTTTTGACTGTTTCAAGCATTTATTGAATATGCTGGTAGACACTTTTAGTTAGTATTATTAAGAGAAGGGGTATGTTTTGTGTAATTATTGTATTTTAAGAGTAAGTGTAAGTTTTATGACATAATGTAACTTTTGATTATTTTAAAATGATTTTTACCATTATGGTCCCTTTACAAACAATATGCAATGTAAAAGTGGAAACACCTAATGTTGTACGTTTATCCCCATTTAAGAAATAGATTGATTTTCACCATAATAAAAGAACAAATAATATAACCATTTGTTACATTACCAGTGAAATATAAGTATATCAGTGTGATATATACTTGTGTCCGTCACTGTAGAGAATGTATACGAGATGTTAGATCGTTTAAGGTTCAGTATCGATTTTATATTGACCTATCAAAATGGTATTTTCTATTTACTGCTGCAGATATTTTTTTTAAACTCTTAAGTACTGAGAAACATATATCTTCGAGGGTAAAAACTCTCAATAATAAGACGTGTTTGTTAGCTAACACAGTATTCTTTATGGCTATGAAAACTATAGACTATCAGTGTTTCCTTGGTGTAATATGTTATCTTTTAACTTGTATATAACTACAATCTGTACCTAGTGATGAACTACTCACGGAGACCTGGTCACACCTAGGCTTATGTTATGTATGTAATGTTTCCTAGTTTGAAAACGTAAACTTATTTAATTAAACATGTTAACTCTTGCATTAGATATCCAGGTATTGTAGAAAAAACAATCGTAATCGTGTAATTTATGAAGATGTTTTAAGCTGAAACAAAATTTAAAGTTGGGGTACGCTCATTTCAAAGCTAAAGATAATGATTAATTTTGTGTATACATGTATATATAAATATCAGGAAGATCAACGTAAGGTCTGTCATCTCAGACGGTCAGGAGTTTCATAGAACCTGAAGACAGATTATCATATAACTAGTTATTATTATTTGAAATGAAACATGCAAAAAAGATAACCATGTTGCTATTAAGTGATCAGACTGTGTACAGCGTTCAGACAGCTACGCGCCTCAATGTCATGTTTCTTTATAGATAATGTCAACATCTTCTCACATTATGTTGACGTCTTTTGAAAATCATGTCGACATATGTTACGTCGATGACAGAAATATGTCATCTTACTATGCATGAGTCTCCCGGTTTCAAACCTCAGAACACCCATCTCCCGTGTTGACATATTCCGACATTGATCTGACTATCATTACATATTTCTTTCGCCCCAAACTTGATATATTTTTAGTTGCTGAAGGGGAAACAGGCGGACTACACGTCGGTTGATATTAAACAGTGTCCTACTGTTTTGTTTGTTTGTTTGGGTGGTTTTACGTCCGCTTCACTACCGAGGAGCAGTGTAGAGGTCGGAGGTATATATAGAACCCGGTGTGTAAGAGGAGATGCTTACTCAGTGGGATACTCACTACAAGCTGTGCGATGTTAAGTTATATTTCCCTTCCACATTCCTCACGAGTATGTCAGGACAATCATTATATGAAATCAGTCTAATATCTGTAACGTTATAAATCATATCGGGATAAGAAAACAACAAAACGCAATTAGAAAGTCTAATAAAAGTAGAACCGATGTGTTGATGGAACTGAGTGAGAACGAAGGAGGGGTTTGAGAAATGGCGAGCGGGATGGGATAATAGACTACATGCGGAGTCATCGACTCCTATACGACTTTTTTATACATATTACGCCGTAAGTATCAAATGATATATCAAAGACATTCAATGAAGCTCTCTATAGTACCTTAATCAGTCTTTAAATAAAAACTAGACAAGACTTACCAGCTTGGTTCCTTGTTCGTGGTATTCGGCGGTCACCGGAAGTATGAAATACTAGAAACCCATTTGAAACACTACACCCTTCGTACCGGATGCTGAGTTTTGTTGGAGAGGAGGCTGCGTCACTAATGGGATAAACGCTTCCCTGACAACCAGTAACACATTGTTAATATTTTTCGTTCCCGTCATCGTTACCATGTTATACCAGAGCTACACCATGTAATGTTACCGACAATAGTTATAACAGAGCTACACCATGTTATGTTA
>NW_018408558.1:0-5252 GCF_002113885.1 Mizuhopecten yessoensis
CCTGTCCACTCTGCCCGCCATATAGTACCGTCACTCGGTAACGCTGATTGTCCCAGACAGGTAACACCAGGCCTACCTGTGTACCCTTTCTCGGTAACGCTGATTGTCCCAAACAGGTAAAATTAGACCCCTTGTGCACACTCACTCGATAACGCTGATTATCTTAGACAGGTAACACCAGGCCTACCTGTGTACCCTTTCTCGGTAACGCTAATTGTCCCAAACAGGTAAAAGTAGACCCCCTGTGCACACTCACTCGATAACACTGATTGTCCAAGACAGGTAACACCAGGCCAACATGTGTACCGTTACTTCGTTACGCTGATTTTCCGAGACAGGTACCACCAGGCCATCTCTGTACCGTCACACGCTAACGCTGATTGTCCAAGACATGTAACACCTGGCCCATCTGTGTACCGTCACTCGGTACATGTAACGCTGATTGTCTTAGACAGGTAATACCACGCCCACCTGTATACCCAAACACGGAAACGCTGATTGTCCAAGACAGGTAACAACAGGCCCACCTGTACCTTCACTCAGTACCACTTACTGTCCCAGAAAGGTAACACCAGGCCCACCTGTGTACCCTCACTCTGAAACGCTGATTGTCCCAGACAGGTAACACCAGGACCACCTCTGTACCCTCATTCGGTAACGCAGATTGTCCCAGACAGGTAACCCAAGGCCCACATGTGTACCTTCACTCGGTGACGCTCATTGTCCCAGACAGGTTACATCAGGCCCACCTGTGTACCGTCATTCGGTAACGCTGATTATCCTAGACAGGTAACAACAGACCCATCTGTGTACCGTCACTCGGTAACGCTGATTGTCCCAAACAGGTAAAATTAGACCCGCCTGTGCACACTCACTCGATAACGCTGATTGTCCAAGACAGGTAACACCAGGGTAAGATATGTACACTCACTCGGTAACGCTGATTATTCCAGACAGGTAACACCAGGCCCACCTGTGTGCCCTCTCTCGGTAACTCAGATTGTCCCAGACAGGTAACAACAGTACCACCTGTGTACCCACACACGGTAACGCTGATTGTCCAAGACAGGTAACAACAGGCCCATCTGTGTAACCCCTCTCGGTAACTATGATTGTCGAAGACAGGTAACACCAGGCCCACCTGTGTACCCTCACCCGGTAACGCTGATTGTCTAAGACAGGTAACAGCAGAACTACATGTGTACCCACACACGGTAACGCTGATTGTCCCAGACAGGTAACAACAGGCCCATCTGTGTACCGTCACTCGGTTACGCTGATTATCTCAGACAGGTAACACCAGGCCCACCTGTGTACCATCATTCGGTAACGCTGATTGTCCGAGACAGGTAACACCAGGCCCACCTGTGTACCCTCACTCGGTTACGCTGATTATCTCAGACAGGTAACACCAGGCCCACCTGTGTACCATCACTCGGTAACGCTGATTGTCCGAGACAGGTAACACCAGGCCCACCTGTGTACCGTAACTCGGTAACGCTGATTGTCCCAGACAGGTAACATCAGGCCCACCCGTGTACCCTCTCTCGGTAACGCTGATTGTCGCAAACAGGTAAAATAAGACCCGCCTGTGCACATTCACTCAATAACGCTGATTGTCCAAGACAGGTAACACCAGGCCAACATGTGTACCGTTACTTCGTAACGCTGATTGTCCGAGACATGTAACACCAGGCCCATCTGTGTACCGTCACTCGGTACATGTAACGCTGATTGTCCAAGACATGTAACAATAGGCCCACCTGTACCTTCACTCAGTACCACTTACTGTCCCAGAAAGGTAACCCCAGACCCACCTGTGTACCCTCATTCAGTAACGCTGATTGTCAAAGACAGGAAACACCAGGCCCACCTGTGTACCCTCACCCAATAACGCTGATTATCCCAGACAGGTAACCCAAGGCCCACATGTGTACCTTCACTCGGTGACGCTCATTGTCCCAGACAGGTTACAACAGTCCCACCTGTGTACCCACACACGGTAACGCTGATTGTCGAATACAGGTAACACCAGGCCCATCTGTGTACTGTCACTTCGTAATGCTGTTTTTCCCAGACTGGTAAAACAAGGCCCATATGTATAACGTCACTCGGTAACACTGATTGTCCAAGTCAGGTAACACCTGGCCCACCTATGAACCGTCACTTGGTAACGCTGATTGTCCAAGACAGGTAACAGCAGAACTACCTGTGTACCTTTAATCGGTAACGCTGATTGTGCAAGACAGGTAACACCTGGCCCACCTATGAACCGTCACTTGGTAACGCTGGTTGTCCAAGACAGGTAACAGCAGAACTACCTGTGTACCCTCAATTGGTAACGCTGATTATCCAAGACAGGTAACACCAGGCCCACCTGTGTACCCTCTCTCGGTAACGCTGATTGTCCCAAACAGGTAAAATTAGACCCGCCTGTGCTCACTCACTCGATAACGCTGATTGTCCAAGACAGGTAACACCAGGCCAACATGTGTACCGCTACTTCGTAACGCTGATTATCCCAGACAGGAAACAACAGGCCCACCTGTGCACCCTAACTCGGTAACACTGATTGTCCCAGATAGGTAGCAAGAGGCCCACCTGTGAAACCCCACTCGGTAACGATGATTGTCCAAGATAGGAAACACCAGGCCCACCTGTGTACCCTCATTCAGTAACAATGTGTGTCAAAGACAGGTTACACCAGGCCAACCTGTGTACCCTCACTCGGAAAGGCCGGTTGCCCAAAACAGGTAACAACAAGCCAACCTGTATACCGTCACTTGGTAACGCTGATTGTCAAAGACAGGTAACACCAGTCCCACATGTGTACACTAATTCGGTCACACTGATTGTCCCTGACAAGTAACAGTATGCCCACATGTGCACCCTAACTCGGTAACACTGATTGTCACAGACAGGTAACAGCAGGCCCACCTGTGTACCGTCACTCGGTAACGCTGATTGTCACAGACAGGTAACAACAGGCCCACATGTGTACACTAATTCGGTCACACTGATTGTCCCTGACAAGTAACAGCATGCCAACATGTGCACCCTAACTCGGTAACACTGATTGTCACAGACAGGTTACACCAGGCCCACATGTGAAACCTCACTTGCTAACGCTGATTGTCCAAGACAGGTAGCAACAGGCCAACCTGTGTACCGTCACTAGGTAACGCTGATTGTCACAGACAGGTTACAGCAGGCCCATCTGTGTACCCACACTTGGTAAGACTGATTGTCTGAGACAGGTAACATAAAATTAGGCCCGCCTGTTCACACTCACTCGATAACGCTGATTACCCAAGACAGGTAACTACAGGCCCACCTGTGTACCCTCTCTCGGTAACGCTGATTGTCCAAGACAGGTAACAACTGTATATTAGGTTTTGTCTCAATATAGAGGAATATAGTGACAGGGTAGTGTAATACCAGCAGATGGATAGTCTACCACTATCAAATAAACTAATTCATAAGGAATAATATTCAATTTTTTCAACTTTTAATTGAAGTAAAGTTCATTCAGCATTCTTCATACAATGAACAAGTATAACAAGGGCACCCTACCGACCTACTCACGGCTCAACCGCCAGTTAAACTTTCGTTAGAAATAGTATTATTTATCACATACCTATGTAATCTTACAATAGTAATACAACAATTTTCTGTTGATGTTTTCTGTCGGTTTGTATCACACATGTGTGATACACCATACTAGCCGGAACTACTTTTTATGGTAATCCCCTTGTCATGGCGAACTGAAAAGTTCCCGGTATTTGTCAAAAATATCAAAGTTTATAAAATCTTAGTATCGATCTCTACCAAATACGGAAGGAATGTGATAAAAGCAAAACCACACACTTGTGTTTTTCTAACGAATCAGAAAGCAATCATTTATTGCGCGGACGTATATATTATTCACTCGTCCGCGCAATAAACTCGTGCTTTCTGATTCGTTAGAAAAACAAAAGTGTGTGGTCTTGCATATATAGCAACTAGGTTATAAACGTCAACACATGTAGAATGTTAACATTTCATAATGATAAGTATACGAAAACGTGAGGAAGATTAGTCTGGAGTATATACGTGTATTCAACCATCATTTACACAATATGTACATACCTGCTTTTAGAGCTTCCATAATGCTACGTTCGTGAAAATTTGTGGGTGTGCAAATGACTACAACCTTCACTCTAAAACAAACAAAAACAGATTTAATTGATGTTATAAATAATCCCTGGTTATACAAATACCATCAACATCCAAACTATAACAACCATAACAGTTTCTAGTGATGGCGTTTAGAGAATAACAAACCCATCGAAATGTTATACCTGGGGGTAGCTACATGTCATTACGTATAAATGTTATACCTGGAGGTAACTACATGTCATTACGTATCAATGTTAAACCTGGGGATAGCTTGATGTCATTACGTATCAGTCTTATATCTGGGGGTAGCTACATGTCATTTCGTATCAATGTTATATCTGGGGGTAGCTACATGTCATTACGTACCAATATTAAATCTGGGGGTAGCTACATGTCATCACGTATCAATGTTATATCTGGGAGTAGCTACATGTCATTACGTATCAATGCTATATCTGGGGGTAACTACATGTCATTACGTATCAATGTTAAACCTGGGGATAGCTTGATGTCATTACGTATCAGTCTTATATCTGGGGGTAGCTACATGTCATTACGTACCAATATTAAATCTGGGGGTAGCTACATGTCATCACGTATCAATGTTATATCTGGGAGTAGCTACATGTCATTACGTATCAATGCTATATCTGGGGGTAACTACATGTCATTACGTATCAATGTTATCTGGGGATAGCTTGATGTCATTACGGATCAGTGTTATATCTGGGGGTAGCTACATGTTATTACGTACCAATATTAAATCTGGGGGTAGCTACATGTCATTACGTATCAATGTTAAACCTGGGGATAGCTTGATGTCATTACGTATCAGTGTTATATCTGGGGGTAGCTACATGTCATTACGTACCAATATTAAATCTGGGGGTAGCTACATGTCATCACGTATCAATGTTATATCTGGGGGGAGCTACATGTCATTACGTATCAATGTTATACCTGGATGTAACTACATGTCATTACGTATCAATGTTATATCTGGGGGTAGCTACATGTCATTACGTAGCAATGTTATACCTGGGAATAGCTACATGTCATTACGTATCAATGTTATACCTGGATGTAACTACATG
>NW_018408558.1:7594-18282 GCF_002113885.1 Mizuhopecten yessoensis
CGGTTACGTTATGTTGATAACGTTTTTACCAAAGGTGCCTGGTTTGATAAATATGAGAAGTAGACACGGACATGTTCACGTGCTTACATTTGAAATGTTTACTTTGCAGCCCTAGAGATAGAGAAATTCGTCTGTGTTCAGCCTCAAGACACTTTAAAAAGCCCAAAATCGATATGTTGCTCCTATTTCAAAATGTTGAGGTATACTCATACCAAACTAAAGAAATGCCTCATACGTGTACATATGTAAGAGCTTTCTTTTCCAAGAATCGCGATGTTAATGTATCGCTGTTAATTACTTCGAATGCATAGTATGTGCAAAGTGAAACAAAGGCCAAAATGAAATATACCGAGAGAAAAAAATATGAGAATAATTGACTTCTTGGTTTTTCAGCGAACTGTAGGTATTTCATATGCGAACAAGCTGCACCCATCTTCTGGTCTATATGCTTTTGATTTCATATGAGCCTGAATTAACTTATGAGCTAATCAGGACTATCAAAGTCCTTCATTTTAACATTTATATATATTTATTCTTTAAATAACAGGAAATTAATTGACCACATCGATCGTATATACCCCCAGAGCTTGTTCAGTAATCTATTTAGTTGTAGGTACACCATGACGATTTCGACCGTCCTATCTTTCATTTTCCGTTTCTTGATCGTAATATCCCTGCTTCTGCTACCTCAAGCGTTTGCGTGTCCCATTTGATTCGATATTCAAGAGCTTGCTCATAATACCTTGACTTCCATGATAGATGTCGACTGCTGACAGACAAACTTACAACACAGTTATTCCAAAGATGCAAGTTGATACATAATATGGATAAGTTTCCTGATCTGATGGGGATATATGCTATTTTTTTGTGATTTGAAGATCAATATTTTGAGTATGCTCATTTGTGTGCCTTGTAGCTTTGTTGCCACTATCCGTGTTCTCGGTTTGACGACGTGACATATTTTGTGCTGTTGTTCTACATTTTGTTTACAAGTATAATAAATATGCAATGCCCTTGTGATAGGGAAACAGGTTTCCCTTCGCTCTCGTGAACCATGATTAACCTTGGGCAAACAAAGAATCGTGTTCCTGCTACTAGGGCAATAATGACAATAAGCAGTCTGTCCTATCAACCTCTATATTTACTCATGGTTCGTGTCAGGGGAGAAATAGAACAACAAACTCGCGATGATCGACTATCATTTATATCTACGCATTAGTTCTCGGAACCTCGTATATAGTACTATAATTTATATCATTAGTTCTCGGAACTTCGTAGATAGTACTATACTTTATATATACTCATTAGTTCACGGAACCTCGTAGATAGTACTATCATGTATATCTACTCATCAGTTCTCGGAACCTCGTAGATAGTACTATCATTAAAATCATTAGTTCTCGGAACCTTGTAGATAGTACTATCATTTATATCTATACTCATTAGTTCTCGGAATCTCGTAGATAGTACTATCTACTCATTAGTTCTCAGAACCTCGTAGATAGTACTATAATTTATATCTACTTATTAGTTCTCGGAACCTCGAAGATAGTACTATCATTTATAACATTAGTTCTCGGAACATCGTAGATAGTACTATCATTTATAACATTAGTTCTCGGAACCTCGTAGACTAATGAGTAGATATACATGATAGGACTATCTACGAGGTTCCGATAACTTATGATATAAATGATAGTACTAACTACAAGGTTCCGAGAACTAATGAGCTACGAGGTTCGGAGAACTAATGAGTAGATAGTACTATCTACGAGATTCCGAGAACTAATGAGTATATATATATGATAGTACTATCTACGAGGCTCCGAGAACTAATGAGTAGATAGTACTATCTACGAGATACCGAGAACTAATTATACAAATGATGGTACTATCTACGAGGTTCCAAGAACTAATGAGTAGATATCTAATGATATAAATGATAGCACTATCTACGGGGTTCCAAGAATTAATGAGTATATATAAATGATAGTACTATATACGAGGTTCCGAGAACTAATAAGTAGATATAAATTATAGTACTATCTACGAGGTTCAGAGAACTAATGAGTAGATATAATGATAGTACTATCTACGAAGTTCCGGAAACTAATGAGTAAATATAAATGATAGTACTATTTATGAGGTTCAGAGAACTAATGAGTAGATAGTACTATCTACGAGATACCGAGAACTAATTATACAAATGATGGTACTATCTACGAGGTTCCAAGAACTAATGAGTAGATATATATGATAGTACTATCTACGAAGTTCCGGAAACTAATGAGTAAATATAAATGATAGTACTATCTACGGGGTTCCGAGAACTAATGAGTATAGATATAAATGATAGTACTCTCTACAAGGATCCGAGAACTAATGATTTTAATGATAGCACTATCTACGAGGTTCCGAGTACTAATGATATAAATGATAGCACTATCTACGAGGTTCCGAAAACTAATGAGTAGATATAAATTATAGCACTATCTACATAAATGATAGTACTATCTACCTAATGAGTAGATATAAATTATAGTACTATCTACGAGGTTCCAAGAACTAATGAGTAGATATCTAATGATATAAATGATAGCACTATCTACGAGGTTCCGAGCACTAATTATATAAATGATAGTACTATATACGAGGTTCCGAGAACTAACTAATGATATAAATGATCGTACCATCTACAAGGTTCAGAGAACTAATGAGTAGATAGTACTATCTACGAGAGGTTCCAAGAACTAATTATATAAATGATGGTACTATCTACGAGGTTCCGTGAACTAAGGAGGATATATAAAGTATAGTACTATCTACGAAGTTCCGGAAACTAATGAGTAAATATAAATGATAGTACTATCATTTATATAATTAGTTCTCGGAACCTCGAAGATAGTACTATCATTTATAATGATTCATTAGTTCTCGGAACCTTGTAGTTAGTACTATCATTTATATCATTAAAGGACGGCCTCCCCTGTATGCAAGATGCATGCGTGTAGTGTATGTGTGTGTATTTTGGGAGGCTGCGATATGTTCGTGTTTGTCTCCTTGTGATAGCACGGAACTGATGCCGACTTTATCGTGCTACCTCGCTGAGACATACTGCCAAAGACACCCAGCAGGAAGCCCCACCCGGTCACATTATACTGACAACTGGCGAACCAATCGTCCCACTCCTAATTTGCTGAGCGTTAAGCAGGAGTAGAAACTACCATTTCTAAAGACTTTGGTATGTCTCGGCCAGGGGAAAGAACCCAAAGCCTTCCTCACAGGGGCGACCGCTCAACAAATGGCCAAAAGCGAGGCATTGTCAAGGGAGACATTAGGAAGAAGAAAGTTATTTAGGAGGGAGAGAAGAGATAAGGTCCCAAATTTAGTCGCCTCTTACGATCATTCAATTGGGGGCAGCAGGTTCAATTCTTACGCCCTACCTGCAGGGACTATAACATTAGTTCTCGGAACCTCGTATATAGTACTATCATTTATATAATTAGTGCTCGGAACCTCGTAGATAGCACTATCATTTATATCTCTCGGAACCTCGTAGATAGCACTATCATTTATATCTACTGATTAGTTATCGGAACCTCGTAGATAGTATTATCATTTATATCTATCTACTCATTAGTTCTCTGAACCTTGTAGATGGTACGATCATTTATATCATTAGTTCTCGGATCCTTGTAGATAGTACTATCATTATATCTACTCATTAGTTCTTGGAACCTCGTAGATAGTACCATCATTTATATAATTAGTTCTTGGAACCTCTCGTAGATAGTACTATCATGTTTATCTACTCATTAGTTCTCTGAACCTCATAAATAGTACTATCATTTATATATACTCATTAGTTCACGGAACCTCGTAGATAGTACCATCATTTATATAATTAGTTCTCGGAATCTCGTAGATAGGGCAGCAGGTACAATTCTTACGCCCTTCCTGCAGGGACTATAACATTAGTTCTCGGAACATCGTAGATAGTACTGTCATTTATATCATTAGTTCTCGGAACATCGTAGATAGAACTATCATTTATATCATTAAAGG
Source organism: Mizuhopecten yessoensis (assembly GCF_002113885.1). Taxonomy (NCBI): domain Eukaryota; kingdom Metazoa; phylum Mollusca; class Bivalvia; order Pectinida; family Pectinidae; genus Mizuhopecten; species Mizuhopecten yessoensis. The sequence goes on from NW_018408558.1 coordinate 11,660, forward strand.
ACGGCCTCCCCTGTATGCAAGATGCATGCGTGTAGTGTATGTGTGTGTATTTTGGGAGGCTGCGATATGTTCGTGTTTGTCTCCTTGTGATAGCACGGAACTGATGCCGACTTTATCGTGCTACCTCGCTGAGACATACTGCCAAAGACACCCAGCAGGAAGCCCCACCCGGTCACATTATACTGACAACTGGCGAACCAGTCGTCCCACTCCTAATTTGCTGAGCGTTAAGCAGGAGTAGAAACTACCATTTCTAAAGACTTTGGTATGTCTCGGCCAGGGGAAAGAACCCAAAGCCTTCCTCACAGGGGCGACCGCTCAACAAATGGCCAAAAGTGAGGCATTGTCAAGGGAGACATTAGGAAGAAGAAAGTTATTTAGGAGGGAGAGAAGAGATAAGGTCCCAAATTTAGTCGCCTCTTACGATCATGCAATTGGGGGAAGCACGTACAATTCTTACGCCCTACCTGCAGGGACTATAACATTAGTTCTCGGAACATCGTAGATAGTACTATCATTTATATCATTAGTTCTCGGAACCTCGTAGATAGCACTATCATTTATATCTACTCATAGTTCTCAGGACCTCGTAGATAGTATTATCATTTATATCTACTCATTAGTTCTCGGAAACTCGTAGATAGTACTATCATTTATATCATTAGTTCTCGGAACCTCGTAGATAGTACTATCATTTATATCATAAGTTATCGGAACCTCGTAGATAGTACTATCATTTATATAATTAGTTATCGGCACCTCGTAGATAGCACTATCATTTATATCTACTCATTAGTTCTCAGGACCTCGTAGATAGTACTATCATTTATATTTACTCATTAGTTCTCGGAACCTCGTAGATAGTACTATCATTTATATCATTAGTTCTCGGAACCTCGGAGATAGTACTATCAGAGATATCTACTCATTAGTTCTCAGGACCTCGTAGATAGTTCATTTATATCTACTGATTAGTTATCGGAACCTCGTAGATAGTACTATTATATATATCTACTCATTAGCTCTCGGAACCTCGTAGATAGTACTATCATTTATATAATTAGTTCTTGGAACCTCGTAGACAGTACTATCATTTATATCTACTCATTAGTTCTCCGAACCTCGTAGATAGTGCTATCATTTATATCATTAGTTCTCGGAACCTCGTAGATAGTACTATCATTTATATCATTAGTTCTCGGAACCTTGTAGATAGTACTATCATTTATATCATAAGTTATCGGAACCTCGTAGATAGTACTATCATTTATATAATTAGTTATCGGCACCTCGTAGATAGTACTATCCTTTATATCTACTCATTAGTTCTCCGAACCTCGTAGATAGTGCTATCATTTATATCATTAGTTCTCGGAACCTCGTAGATAGTACTATCATATATATCTACTCATTAGTTCTCGGAACCTTGTAGATAGTACTATCATTTATATCATAAGTTATCGGAACCTCGTAGATAGTACTATCATTTATATAATTAGTTATCGGCACCTCGTAGATAGTACTATCCTTTATATCTACTCATTAGTTCTCCGAACCTCGTAGATAGTGCTATCATTTATATCATTAGTTCTCGGAACCTCGTAGATAGTACTATCATATATATCTACTCATTAGTTCTCGGAACCTTGTAGATAGTACTATCATTTATATCATTAGTTCTCGGAATCTCGTAGATAGTACTATCATTTATATCTACTCATTAGTTCTCGGAACCTCGTATATAGTACTAGCATGTATATCTACTCATTAGTTCTCGGATCCTCGTAGATAGAACTATCATTTATATCTACTCATTAGTTTTCGGAACCTCGTAGATAGTACTATCATTTATATATACTCATTAGTTCTCGGAACCTCGTAGATAGTACTATCATATATATCTACTCATTAGTTCTCAGAACCTCGTAGATAGTACTATTATTTATATCTACTCATTAGTTCTCAGAACCTCATAGATAGTACTATCATTTATATCTACTCATTAGTTCTCAGAACCTCGTATATAGTACTAGCATGTATATGTACTTATTAGTTCTCGGAACCTCGTAGATAGTACTATCATATATATCTACTCATTAGTTCTCAGAACCTCGTAGATAGTACTATCATTTATATATACTCATTAGAGTACTAGCATGTATATGTACTTATTAGTTCTCGGATCCTCGTAGATAGTACTATCATATATATCTACTCATTAGTTCTCAGAACCTCGTAGATAGTACTATTATTTATATCTACTCATTAGTTCTCAGAACCTCGTAGATAGTACTATCATTTATATCATTAGTTCTCGGAATCTCGTAGATAGTACTATCATTTATATCTACTAACTAGTTCTTGGAACCTCGTAGATAGTACTATCATTTATATAATTAGTTCTCGGAATCTCGTAGATAGTACTATCATTTATATCTACCCCTTAGTTCTCGGAACCTCGTATATAGTACTATCATTTATATCTACTCATTAGTTCTCAGAACCTCGTAGATAGTACTATCATTTATATCTACTCATTAGTTCTCAGAACCTCGTATATAGTACTAGCATGTATATGTACTCATTAGTTCTCGGAACCTCGTAGATAGTACTATCATGTTTATCTACTCATTAGTTCTCGGAACCTCGTACATAGTACTATCATTTATATATACTCATTAGTTCTCGGAACCTCGTAGATAGTACTATCATTTATATCTACTCATTAGTTTCCGGAACTTCGTAGATAGTACTATCATTTATATCATTAGTTCTCGGAACCTCGTAGATAGTACTATCATTTATATAATTAGTTCTCGGAACCTCGTAGATAGTACCATCATTTATATAATTAGTTCTCGGAATCTCGTAGATAGTACTATCATTTATATCTACTCATTAGTTCTCGGAACCTCGTAGATAGTACTATCATGTTTATCTACTCATTAGTTCTCGGAACCTCATAAATAGTACTATCATTTATATATACTCATTAGTTCTCGGAACCTCGTAGATAGTACTATCATTTATATATACTCATTAGTTCTCGGAACCTCATAGATAGTACTATCATGTTTATCTACTTTTATATCTACTCATTAGTTCTCGGAACCTTGTAGATAGTACTATCATTTATATCCACTCATTAGTTCTCAGAACCTCGTAGATAGTACTATCATTTTTATCTACTCATTAGTTCTCGGAACCTAGTAGATAGTACTATCATTTATATCCACTCATTAGTTCTCAGAACCTCGTAGATAGTACTATCATTTATATATACTCATTAGTTCTCGGAACCTAGTAGATAGTACTATCATTTATATAATTAGTTCTCGGAACCTCGTAGATAATTCTATCATTTATATCATTAGTTATCGGAACCTTGTAGATAGTACTATCATTATATCTACTCATTAGTTCTCGGAATCTCGTAGATAGTACTATCATATATATCTACTCATTAGTTCTCGGAACCTCGTAGATAATACTTTCATTTATATCTACTCATTAGTTCTCGGAACCTCGTAGATAGTACTATCATGTATATCTACTCATTAGTTCTCGGAACTTCATAAATAGTACTATCATTTATATCATTAGTTCTCGGAACCTCGTAGATGGTACTATCATTTATATCTTTAGTTCTTGGAACCTCGTAGATAGTACTATCATTTATATCTACTCATTATTTCTCGGAACCTCGTAGATAGTACTATCATTTATATCATTAGTTCTCGGAACCTCGTAGATAGCACTATCATTTATATCTACTCATTAGTTGTAAGAACCTCGTAGATAGTACTATCATTTATATATACTCATTAGTTCTCGGAACCTCGTAGATAGTACTATCATTTATATCATTAGTAATCGGAACCTTGTCGATAGTACTATAATTTATATCTACTCATTAGTTCTCGGAACCTCGTAGATAGTACTATCATTTATATCATTAGTTCTCGGAACCTCGTAGATAGTACTATCATTTATATCATTAGTTCTCGGAACCTCGTAGATAGTACTATCATTTATATCTACTCATTAGTTCTCGGAACCTCGTAGATAGTACTATCATTTATATCTACTCATTAGTTCTCGGAACCTCGTAGATAGTACTATCATTTATATCTACTCATTAGTTCTCGGAACCTCGTAGATAGTACTATCATTTATATCTACTCATTAGTTCTCGGAACCTCGTAGATAGTACTATCATTTATATCTACTCATTAGTTCTCGGAACCTCGTAGATAGTACTATCATTTATATCTACTCATTAGTTCTCGGAACCTCGTAGATAGTACTATCATTTATATCTACTCATTAGTTCTCGGAACCTCGTAGATAGTACTATCATTTATATCTACTCATTAGTTCTCGGAACCTCGTAGATAGTACTATCATTTATATCTACTCATTAGTTCTCGGAACCTCGTAGATAGTACTATCATTTATATCTACTCATTAGTTCTCGGAACCTCGTAGATAGTACTATCATTTATATCTACTCATTAGTTCTCGGAACCTCGTAGATAGTACTATCATTTATATCTACTCATTAGTTCTCGGAACCTCGTAGATAGTACTATCATTTATATCTACTCATTAGTTCTCGGAACCTCGTAGATAGTACTATCATTTATATCTACTCATTAGTTCTCGGAACCTCGTAGATAGTACTATCATTTATATCTACTCATTAGTTCTCGGAACCTCGTAGATAGTACTATCATTTATATCTACTCATTAGTTCTCGGAACCTCGTAGATAGTACTATCATTTATATCTACTCATTAGTTCTCGGAACCTCGTAGATAGTACTATCATTTATATCTACTCATTAGTTCTCGGAACCTCGTAGATAGTACTATCATTTATATCTACTCATTAGTTCTCGGAACCTCGTAGATAGTACTATCATTTATATCTACTCATTAGTTCTCGGAACCTCGTAGATAGTACTATCATTTATATCTACTCATTAGTTCTCGGAACCTCGTAGATAGTACTATCATTTATATCTACTCATTAGTTCTCGGAACCTCGTAGATAGTACTATCATTTATATCTACTCATTAGTTCTCGGAACCTCGTAGATAGTACTATCATTTATATCTACTCATTAGTTCTCGGAACCTCGTAGATAGTACTATCATTTATATCTACTCATTAGTTCTCGGAACCTCGTAGATAGTACTATCATTTATATCTACTCATTAGTTCTCGGAACCTCGTAGATAGTACTATCATTTATATCTACTCATTAGTTCTCGGAACCTCGTAGATAGTACTATCATTTATATAATTAGTTCTCGGAACCTCGTAGATAGTACCATCATTTATATAATTAGTTCTCGGAATCTCGTAGATAGTACTATCATTTATATCTACTCACTAGTTCTTGGAACCTCGTAGATAGTACTATCATTTATATCATTAGTTCTCGGAATCTCGTAGATAGTACTATCATTTATATCTACTCATTAGTTCTCGGAACCTCATAAATAGTACTATCATTTATATCTACTCATTATCTCACGGAACCTCGTAGATAGTACTATAATTGATATCTACTCATTAGTTCTCGGAACCTCATAGATAGAATTATCATTTATATCTACTCATTAGTTCTCGGAACGTCGTAGATAGTACTATCATTTATATCTATTCATTAGTTCTCGGAACCTCGTAGATAGTACTATTATTTATATCTACTCATTAGTTCTCGGAACCTCATAGATAGTACTATCATTTATATAATTTGTTCTCGAATCTCTTAGATAGTACTATCATTTATATCATTAGTTCTCGGAATCTCGTAGATAGTACTATCATTTATATATATTCATTAGTTCTCGGAACCTCATAAATAGTACTATCATTCATATCTACTCATTAGTTTTCGGAACCTCGTAGATAGTACTATCATTTATATCTATTCATTAGTTCTCGGAACCTCATAAATAGTACTATCATTCATATCTACTCATTAGTTCTCGGAACCTCGTAGATAGTACTATCATTTATATATACCCATTAGTTCTCGGAACCTCGTAGATAGCACTATCATTTATATAATTAGTTCTCGGAACCTCGTAGATAGTACTATCATTTATATCTACTCATTAGTTCTCGGAACCTCATAAATAGTACTATCATTCATATCTGCTCATTAGTGCTCGGAACCTCGTAGATAGTACTATCATTTATATCTATTCATTAGTTCTCGGAACCTTATAAATAGTACTATCATTCATATCTACTCATTAGTTTTCGGAACCTCGTAGATAGTACGAGCGGTTATATCTATTCATTAGTTCTCGGAACCTCATAAATAGTACTATCATTCATATCTACTCATTATTTCTCGGAACCTCGTAGATAGTACTATAATTTATATCTACTCATTAGTTCTCGGACCCTCGTAGATAGTACTATAATTTATATCTACTCATTAGTTCTCGGAACCTCATAGATAGTACTATCATTTATATCATTAGTTCTCGGAACCTCGTAGATAGTATTATCATTTATATAATTATTTCTCGGAACCTTGTAGATAGTACTATCATTTATATCATTAGTTCTCGGAACCTCGTAGATAGTACTATCATTTATAT
>NW_018408558.1:18325-25240 GCF_002113885.1 Mizuhopecten yessoensis
TTAGTTCTCGGAACCTCGTAGATAGTACTATCATTTATATCTACTCATTAGTTCTCGGAACCTCGTAGATAGTACTATCATTTATATATACTCATTAGTTCTCGGAACCTCGTAGATAGTACCATCATTTATATCTACTCATTAGTTCTCGGAACCTCGTAGATAGTACTATCATTTATATCTACTATTTAGTTCTCGGAACCTCGTAGATAGTACCATCATTTATATCTACTCATTAGTTCTCGGAACCTCGTAGATAGGACTTGATAACTTGCTCTCTCCAATGGGTTAACAAACACATTTGGTTGAATGTCCTAACAAAAAAATGTATTTCAAACTCATCATCTAATATCGATTGTGATAAACAAATTGATAACATAAAATGACAGACAATCATAAGTTTACCTGGGATCTGCCACAACCTTGTCCAGGTCCTCCGGTGTGGTTATCTTAGCTTCATCAACTAAGCGGTATTTCCTCACAAGTTCCGCCATTTTCTCATGATTCTCTTTGACATCCACCAGCCATCGGATCCGAAAGTCGGATATCTGTACGAGGTTCTTCAGGTGGATCTGTCCAATCCTGCCTACCCCGACTAGGGCCGCTCCCACCTCCGATGTAGTGGCCATCTGTAACACAGCAGTGATGTTTGTACTCTCATACGACACTTGTACAGCCTCGAGGAGGCACAGCTCGCTCTAATGAACAAAGCACTACTGATAGTACAGTAATATATGCTACGCTTTATAAACAAATAATGAATATTATTTCAATAATTGATTTACAATTGCGATAATAATATTGCTCAAATTATTAATACATCAAATCCATAAACTTGAATTAGGTACATACGGCTAATAATGATTTAAAACATTTTTTTCTAGAATTACTCTAAGGTGAGTTACTGTATATAAACAGTCGGTCAAGGTTCCGGACGGCAAACGCTACATTGTTCTCTGTTTTACTTTCTTACAAAGGTTCCGTCACGTAAATCTGCAAATACTGACCACTTAATTATGTATACACGTTATATTTCAGTTAAACACTGGGTTGATAGGTTATTTTCACATTCACCTGACAAGTATTCAGCTGTAAGTCCACAGTCATTGAGAGTCAGTTTGGAATTAGACAAACCGTTTGCTTGCGTGTAGCGGACCCAGTAACTGTGGCGTTCCGTTTGCTTGCTTGTAGCGGACCCATTAACTGTGACGTTCCGTTTGCTTGGGTGTAGCGGACCCAGTAACTGTGACGTTCCGTTTGCTTGCGTGTAGCGGACCCAGTAACTGTGACGTTCCGTTTGCTTTTTAATACACGCATTCTCTATGTGTACTACATATACCCGGTGTGTCATTTAGGAACCCAACAATGCATAGCGATATTCACCTTTGATAATGATGATGAAATGTCATTTATACAGTGATTTATCTGATTTACCATCACGTATACACTACTTCATACACGCAGTTACTGGTCACAGGTTGTACTATGGTACGTGTATAATCGATATGATTTACATATGTACCAGTGGCCGATTACAGAAATCCAAATGTGAAAAATTATATAGATTATTTCGATGATTTTCAGCTCTGAAACAAACGCGTGACAGGTAACGTTTATTCTAGTCAGAAATTGGTCCCTTCCCCTAATTGACGAAGATACACCGGCTCCAGTAGATAGTCGATATTTAAACAAACAACTTCCAGACAGACAGACATCTAGGGATGGTAGACATTAAATCATACAAATTCCATCCATCCAGACACCTAGGGATGGTAGGCATTAAATTATACAACTTCCATCAAGACAGACACCTAGGGATGGTCGACATTAAATTATACGACCTCATTCCAGACAAACAACTAGGAAGGGTAGACATCAAATTATACAACTTTCATCCAGACAGACACCTAGGGATGGTAGACATTAAATTATATGACCTCATTCCAGACAGACACCTCGGGATGGTAGACATTAAATTATACGACCTCACTCCAGACATACACCTAGGGATAGTAGACATTATACTTATAATTCACAAATATAACCGACGTTCTGAATCACGTTCGTCATACTTATAATTCACAAGTATAACCGACGTCCTGAATTATGTACGTCATACTTATAGTTCATAAATATAATCAACGACCTGAATCACGTACGTCATACTTATAATTCACAAGTATAACTGACGTCCTGAATCACGTACGTCATACTTATGATTCACAAGTAGAAACCGACGTTCTTGACGTTCCGTTTGATTCCTTATAGTTCATAAATATAATCAACGACTGAATCACGTTCGTCATACTTATAATTCACAAGTATAACCGACGTTCTTAATCACGTACCACATACTTATAATTCACAATTATAACCGACATCGTAAATCATGTACGTCATACTTATAATTCACATATATAACCGACGTCCGGAATCACGTTCTTCATACTTATAATTCACAAGTATATACTGACAATTCACAAGTATAACCGACGTTCTGAATAACGTACGTCATACTTATAATTCACAAGTATAACCAACGTTCTGAATCACGTACGTCATACTTATAATTCACAAATATAACCGACGCCCTGAATCACGTACGTCATACTTATAATTTACAAGTATAACCAACGTTCTGAATCACGTACGTCATACTTATAATTCACAAATATAACCGACGCCCTGAATCACGTACGTCATACTTATTCTCAAGTATAACCGATGCCCTGAATCACGTACATCATACTTATAATTCACAAGTATAACCAACATTCTGAATCACGTTCGTCATACTTATAATTCCCAAGTATACAAGTATAACCAACGCCTTGAATCACGTACGTCATACTTATAACTCACAAGTATAACCGACGCCATGAATCACATACGTCATACTTATAATTCACAAGTATAACCAACATTCTGAATCACGTTCGTCATACTTATAATTCCCAAGTATACAAGTATAACCAACGCCTTGAATCACGTACGTCATACTTATAACTCACAAGTATAACCGACGCCATGAATCACATACGTTATACTTATAATTCACAAGTATAACCGACGCCCTGAATCACGTACTTCATACTTATAATTCACAAGTATAACCGACGCCCTGAATCACGTACGTCATACTTATAACTCACAAGTATAACCGACGCCATGAATCACATACGTTATACTTATAATTCACAAGTATAACCGACGCCCTGAATCACGTACTTCATACTTATAATTCACAAGTAAACCCGACATTCTAAATCACATACGTCATACTTATAAAACACAAGTATATACTTACAACTCACTAGTATAACCGACGTTCTGAATCAAGTACGTCATACATATAATTCACAAGTAACCGACGTTCTGAGTCTCGAACGTCATACTTATAATTCACAAGTATATACTTACAATTCACAAGTATAACCGACGTTGTGAATAACGTACGTCATACTTATAATTCTCAAGTATAACCGATGCCCTGAATCACGTACATCATACTTATAATTCACAAGTATAACCAACGTTCTGAATCACGTACGTCATACTTATAATTCACAAGTAATCACGATATTCTAAATCAGGTACGTCATACTTATAATTTACAAGAATAACCGACGCCCTGAATCACGTACGTCATACTTATTCTCAAGTATAACCGATGCCCTGAATCACGTACATCATACTTATAATTCACAAGTATAACCAGCGTTCTGAAGCACGTTCGTCATACTTATAATTCCCAAGTATAACCGACGCCCTGAGACACGTAAGTCATACTTACAACTCACAAGTATAACTGACGTTCTGATTCACGTACGTCATACTTATAATTCACAAGTAAACACGATATTCTAAATCAGGTACGTCATACTTATAATTCACAAGAATAACCGACGCCCTGAATCACGTACGTCAAACTTACAACTCACAAGTATAACTGACGTTCTGAATCACATACGTCATACTTATAGTTCACAAGTATAACCGACGCCCTGATTCACGTATGTCATACTTATAATTCATAAGTATAACCGACGCCCTGAATCACGTACGTCATACATATAATTCACAAGTATAACTGATGTTCTGAATCACGTACGTCATACTTATAATTCACAAGTATAACCGACACTCTGAATCACATACGTCATACTTATAAAACACAATTATATACTTACAATTCACAAGTATAACCGACGTTGTGAATAACGTACGTCATACTTATAATTCTCAAGTATAACCGAAGTCCTGAATCATGTTCGTCATACTTATAATTCACAAGTATAACCGACACTCTGAATCACATACGTCATACTTATAAAACACAATTATATACTTACAATTCACAAGTATAACCGACGTTGTGAATAACGTACGTCATACTTATAATTCTCAAGTATAACCGAAGTCCTGAATCATGTTCGTCATACTTATAATTCACAAGTATAACCGACGTTCTGAATCACGTACTTCATACTTATAATTCACAAGTAAACCCGACATTCTAAATCACGTACGTCATACTTATAATTCACAAGAATAACCGACGCCCTGAATCACGTACGTCATACTCACAACTCACAAGTATAGCTGACGTTCTGAATCACATACGTATACTTACAACTCACAAGTATAACCGACATTCTTAATCACATACGTCATACTTATAATTCACAAGTATAACCAACGTTCTGAATCACGTTCGTCATACTTATAATTCCCAAGTATAACCGACGACCTGAGTCACGTAAGTCATACTTACAACTCACAAGTATAACCGACGCCATGAATCACATACGTCATACTTATAATTCCCAAGTATAACCGACGCCCTAAGTCACGTAAGTCATACTTACAACTCACAAGTATAACCGACATTCTTAATCACATACGTCATACTTATAATTCACAAGTATAACCGACGTTCTGAATCACGTACTTCATACTTATAATTCACAAGTAAACCCGACATTCTAAATCACGTACGTCATACTTATAATTCACAAGAATAACCGACGCCCTGAATCACGTACGTCATACTTATAATTCACAAGAATAACCGACGCCCTGAATCACGTACGTCATACTCACAACTCACAAGTATAGCTGACGTTCTGAATCACATACGTCATACTTATAGTTCACAAGTATAACCGACGCCCTGATTCACGTATGCCATACTTATAATTCATAAGTATAACCGACGCCCTGAATCACGTACGTCATACTCACAACTCACAAGTATAACTGACGTTCTGAATCACATACGTCATACTTATAGTTCACAAGTATAACCGACGACCTGATTCACGTATGTCATACTTATAATTCACAAGTATAACCGACGTTCTGAATCACGTACTTCATACTTATAATTCACAAGTAAACCCGACATTCTAAATCACGTACGTCATACTTATAATTCACAAGAATAACCGACGCCCTGAATCACGTACGTCAAACTTACAACTCACAAGTATAACTGACGTTCTGATTCACGTACGTCATACTTATAATTCACAAGTATAACCAACGTTCTGAATCACGTTCGTCATACTTATAATTCACAAGTATAACCGACGTTCTGAATCACGTACTTCATACTTATAATTCACAAGTAAACCCGACATTCTAAATCACGTACGTCATACTTATAATTCACAAGAATAACCGACGCCCTGAATCACGTACGTCATACTCACAACTCACAAGTATAGCTGACGTTCTGAATCACATACGTAATACTTATAAAACACAATTATATACTTACAATTCACAAGTATAACCGACGTTGTGAATAACGTACGTCATACTTATAATTCTCAAGTATAACCGAAGGCCTGAATCATGTACGTCATACTTATAATTCACAAGTATAACCGACACTCTGATTCACACACGTCATACTTATAGAGCACAAGTATATACTTACAACTCACTAGTATAACCGACGTTCTAAATCAAGTACGTCATACATATAATTCACAAGTAACCGACGTTCTGAATCACGAAAGTCATACTTATATTTCACAAGTATAACCGACGCCCTGAATCACGTACGTCATACTCACAACTCACAAGTATAGCTGACGTTCTGAATCACATACGTCATACTTATAAAACACAATTATATACTTACAATTCACAAGTATAACCGACGCCCTGAATCACATACGTCATACTTATAATTCATAAGTATAACCGACGCCCAGAATCACATACGTCATATAATTCACAAGTAACCGACGTTCTGAATCACGAAAGTCATACTTATAATTCATAAGTATAACCGACGCCCTGAATCACGAACGTCATACTCACAAATAACAAGTATAGCTGACGTTCTGAATCACGTACTTCATACATATAATTCACAAGTAACCGACGTTCTGAATCACGAAAGTCATACTTATATTTCACAAGTATAACCGACATTCTGAATCACGTACGTCAGACTTATAGTTCATAAATATAACCGACGCCCTAAGTCAGGTAAGTCATACTTGCAACTCACAAGTATAACTGACGTTCTGAATCACGTACGTCATACTTATAGTTCATAAATATAACCGACGCCCTAAGTCAGGTAAGGCATACTTGCAACTCACAAGTATAACTGACATTCTGAATCACGTACGTGATACTTATAATTCACAAGCAAACACGATTTTCTAAATAACGTACGTCATACTTATAATTCTCAAGTGTAACCGACGTCCTGAGTCACGTAAGTCATACTAACAACTCACAAGTATAACTGCCGTTCTGAATCACGTACGTCATACTTAGAATTCACAAGTATAACCAACGTTCTGAATCACGTTCGTCATACTTATAATTCTCAAGTTTAACCGACGTCCTGAGTCACGTAAGTCATACTTACAACTCACAAGTATAACCGAC
>NW_018408558.1:28681-29406 GCF_002113885.1 Mizuhopecten yessoensis
ACGTTCTGAATCACGTACGTCATACTTATAATTCACAACCCGACATTCTAAATCACGTACGTCATACTTATAATTCACAAGTATAACCGACACTCTGAATCACATACGTCATACTTATAAAACACAAGTATATACTTACAACTCACTAGTATAACCGACGTTCTGAATTAAGTACGTCATACATATAATTCACAAGTAACCGACGTTCTGAATCTCGAACGTCATGCTTATAATTCACAAGTATATACTTACAATTCACAAGTATAACCGACGTCCTGAATAACGTACGTCATACTTATAATTCTCAAGTATAACCGAAGTCCTGAATCATGTATGTCATACTTATAATTCACAAGTATAACCGATGCCCTGAACCACGTACGTCATACATATAATTCACAAGTAACCGACGTTCTGAGTCACGAACGTCATACTTACAACTCACAAGTATAACCGACATTCTGAATCACATACGTCATACTTATAATTCACAAGTAAACCCGATATTTTAAATCATGTACGTCATACTTATAATTCACAAGTATAACCGACATCCTGAATCACGTACGCCATACTTATAATTCACAAGTATGACCGACATTCTGAATCACGTACGTCATACTTATAATTCACAAGTATAACCGACGACCTGAATCACGTACGTCATACTTACAACTCAGAAGAATAACCGACGCCATGAATCACATACGTCATACTTATAATTC
>NW_018408558.1:37785-37979 GCF_002113885.1 Mizuhopecten yessoensis
TACCGACGTCCTGAATCACGTACGTCATATTTACAATCCACAATTATAACCGACGTTCTAAATCACGTTCGTCATACTTATAATTCATAAATATAACCGACTCCCTGAATCACGTACATCATACTTATAATTCACAAATATAATCGACTTCAGGAATCACGTACGTCATACTTATAATTCACAATTATAACCGA
>NW_018408558.1:42265-42992 GCF_002113885.1 Mizuhopecten yessoensis
TTCAAGTACGTCATACATATAATTCACAAGCAACCGACTTTCTGAATCACGAACGTCATACTTACAATTCACAAGTATTACTGACGTTCTGAATAACGTACGTCATTCTTCTAATTCACAAGTATAACCGACGTCCTGAATCACGTACGTCATACTTATAATTCACAAGTATAACCGACGCCCTGAATCACGTACATCATACATATAATTCACAAGTATAACCAACCTCAGGAATCACGTACGCCATACTTATAATTCACAAGTATAACCGACGCCCTGAATCACGTACGTCATACTTATAATTCACAAATATAACGGACGTTCTGAATCACTTGCGTCATACTTATAATCTACAATTATAGTATAACCGCCATTCTGAATCACATACGTCATACTTATAATTCACAAATATAACCGACGTTCTGAATCACTTACGTCATACTTATAATCTACAATTATAACCGACGTTCTTAATCACGTACGTCATACTTATAATTCACAAGTAAAACCGACGTTCTGAATCACGTACGTCATATTTACAATCTACAAGTATAACCGACGTTCTGAATCACGTACGTCATACTTATATTTCACAAATATAATCGACGTTCTGAATCACGTACGACATACTTATAATTCACAAATATAACCGACGTTCTGAATCACGTACGTAATACTTATTATTCACAAGTATAACCGACGTTCTGAATCACGTACGTCATACTTA
>NW_018408558.1:44003-68779 GCF_002113885.1 Mizuhopecten yessoensis
ACAAGTATATACTTACAACTCACAAGTATAACCTACGTTCTGAATCAAGTACGTCATACATATAATTCACAATTAACCGACGTTCTGAATCAGGAACGTCATACTTATAATTCAAAAGTATATACTTACGACTCACAAGTATAACTGACGTTCTGAATCTCGTACGTCATACTTATAACTCACAAGTAAACCCGACATTCTAAATCACGTACGTCATACTTATAATTCACAAGTAACCGACATTCTGAATCAGGAACGTCCTACTTATAATTCACAAGTATATAATTACAACTCACAAGTATAACTTACTTCTGAATCACGAACTTCATTCTTATAATTCACAAGTATATACTTACAACTCACAAGTATAACTTACTTCTGAATCACGAACTTCATTCTTATAATTCACAAGTATATACTTACAACTCACAAGTATAACTTACTTCTGAATCACGTACGTCATACTTATAATTCACAAGTAACAGACATTCTGAATCAGGAACGTCCTACTTATAATTCACAAGTATATAATTACAACTCACAAGTATAACTTACTTCTGAATCACGTAGGTCATACTTATAACTCACAAGTAACCCCGACATTCTAAATCACGTACGTCATACTTATAATTCACAAGTAACAGACATTCTGAATCAGGAACGTCCTACTTATAATTCCCAAGTATATACTTACCACTCACAAGTATAACTTACTTCTGAATCACGTAGGTCATACTTATAACTCACAAGTAAACCCGACAATCTGAATCACGTACGTCATACTTATAACTCACAAGTAAACCCGACAATCTGAATCACGTACGTCATACTTATAATTCACAATTATAACGTCGTCCTGAATCACGTACGTCATACTTATAATCCACAATTATAACCGACGTTCTGAATCAGGTACGTCATACTTATAATTCATAAATATAACCGACGCTCTGAATCACGTACATCATACTTAAAATTCACAAATATAATCGACTTCAGGAATCACGTACGTCATACTTATAATTCGCAATTATAACCGACGTCCTGAATCACGTACGTCATATTTATAATTCACAAGTGTAACCGACGCCCTGAATCACGTACATCATCCTTACAACTCAAAAGTATAACTGACGTTCTGAATCACGTAACTCATACTTATAATTAACAAATATAACCGACGTCAGGAAACACGTACGTCATACTTATAATTCACAAGTATAACCGCCATTCTGAATCACATAGGTCATACTTATAATTCACAAGTATATACTTACAACTCATAAGTATAACCGACATCCTAAATCATGTACGTCATATTTATAATTAACAAGTATAACCGACGTTCTGAATCACGAACGTCATACTTATAATTCACAAATATAACCAACGTTCTGAATCACGTACTTCATCCTTATAATTCTCAAGAAAACCGACGTCCAGAATCACGTACCTCATACTTATAATTCACAAGTAAACCCGACATTCTAAAAACACGTTCGTCATACTTATAATTCACAAGTATAACCGACATTCTGAATCACATACGTCATACTTATAATTTGCAAGTATATACTTACAACTCACAAGTATAACCGCCGTTCTGAATCAAGTACGTCATACATATAATTCACAATTAACCGACGTTCTGAATCAGGAACGTTATACTTATAATTCAACAGTATATAAATACGACTCACAAGTATAACTTACTTCTGAATCACGTACGTCATACTTATAACTCACAAGTAAACCCGACATTCTAAATCACGTAAGTCATACATATAATTAACAAGTATAACCGACGTTCTGAATCACGTACGTCATACTTATAATTCACAAGTATATACTTACAATTCACAACTATAACCAACGCCCTGAATCACGTACGTCATATTTATAATTCACAAGTATATACTTACAACTCACAAGTATAACCGGCGTTCTGAATCAAGTACGTCATACATATAATTCACAATTAACCGACGTTCTGAATCAGGAACGTTATACTTATAATTCAACAGTATATAAATACGGCTCACAAGTATAACTTACTTCTGAATCACGTACGTCATACTTATAACCCACAAGTAAACCCGACATTCTAAATCACGTAAGTCATACATATAATTAACAAGTATAACAGACGTTCTGAATCACGTACGTCATACTTATAATTCACAAGTATATACTTACAACTCACAAGTATAACCGGCGTTCTGAATCAAGTACGTCATACATATAATTCACAATTAACCGACGTTCTGAATCAGGAACGTTATACTTATAATTCAACAGTATATAAATACGGCTCACAAGTATAACTTACTTCTGAATCACGTACGTCATACTTATAACACACAAGTAAACCCGACATTCTAAATCACGTAAGTCATACATATAATTAACAAGTATAACCGCCGTTCTGAATCACGTACGTCATACTTATAATTCACAAGTATAACTGACTTACTGAATCACGTACGTAATACTTATTATTCACAAGTATAGCCGACATTATGAATCACATACGTCATACTTATAATTCACAAATATAACTGACGTTCTGGATCACGTACGTCATACTTATAATCCACAAGTATATACTTACAACTCACAAGTATAACTGACGTCCTGAATCACGTACGTAATACTTTTAATTCACAAGTATACCTGACTTCCTGAATCACGTACGTAATACTTATTATTCACAAGTATAGCCGACATTCTGAATCACATACGTCACACTTATAATTCACAAATATAACTGACGTTCTGAATCACGTACGTCATACTTATAATTCACAAGTATAACTGACTTACTGAATCACGTACGTAATACTTATTATTCACAAGTATAGCCGACATTCTGAATCACATACGTCATAGTTATAATTCACAAATATAACTGACGTTCTGAATCACGTACGTCATACTTATAATCCACAAGTATATACTTACAACTCACAAGTATAACCGGCGTTCTGAATCAAGTACGTCATACATATAATTCACAATTAACCGACGTTCTGAATCAGGAACGTTATACTTATAATTCAACAGTATATAAATACGGCTCACAAGTATAACTTACTTCTGAATCACGTACGTCATACTTATAACACACAAGTAAACCCGACATTCTAAATCACGTAAGTCATACATATAATTAACAAGTATAACCGACGTTCTGAATCACATACGTCATACTTATAATTCACAAATATAACTGACGTTCTGGATCACGTACGTCATACTTATAATCCACAAGTATATACTTACAACTCACAAGTATAACTGACTTCCTGAATCACGTACGTAAATACTTATTATTCACAAGTATAGCCGACATTCTGAATCACATACGTCATAGTTATAATTCACAAATATAACTGACGTTCTGAATCACGAACGTCATACTTATAATTCACAAGTATATACTTACCAAGTATATACTTACAACTCACAAGTATAACTGACGTCCTGAATCACGTACGTAATACTTTTAATTCACAAGTATAACTGACTTCCTGAATCACGTACGTAAATACTTATTATTCACAAGTATAGCCGACATTCTGAATCACATACGTCACACTTATAATTCACAAATATAACTGACGTTCTGAATCACGTACGTCATACTTATAATCCACAAGTATATACTTACAACTCACAAGTATAACGGACGTTCTGAATCCCTGAATCACGTACGTCATACTTATAATCCACAAGTATATACTTACAACTCACAAGTATAACCGGCGTTCTGAATCAAGTACGTCATACATATAATTCACAATTAACCGACGTTCTGAATCAGGAACGTTATACTTATAATTCAACAGTATATAAATACGGCTCACAAGTATAACTTACTTCTGAATCACGTACGTCATACTTATAACTAACAAGTAAACCCGACATTCTAAATCACGTAAGTCATACATATAATTAACAAGTATAACAGACGTTCTGAATCACGTACGTCATACTTATAATTCACAAGTATAACCGAGGCCCTGAATCCGACGCCCTGAATCACGTACGTCATATTTATAATTCACAAGTATATACTTACAACTCACAAGTATAACCGGCGTTCTGAATCAAGTACGTCATACATATAATTCACAATTAACCGACGTTCTGAATCAGGAACGTTATACTTATAATTCAACAGTATATAAATACGGCTCACAAGTATAACTTACTTCTGAATCACGTACGTCATACTTATAACTAACAAGTAAACCCGACATTCTAAATCACGTAAGTCATACATATAAGTAACAAGTATAACCGACGTTCTGAATCACGTACGTCATGCTTATAATTCACAAGTACATGTTGTATAACCGCCATTCTGAATCACATACGTCATACTTATAATTCACAAATATAACTGACGTTCTGGATCACGTACGTCATACTTATAATCCACAAGTATATACTTACAACTCACAAGTATAACTGACTTCCTGAATCACGTACGTAAATACTTATTATTCACAAGTATAGCCGACATTCTGAATCACATACGTCATACTTATAATTCACAAATATAACTGACGTTCTGAATCACGTACGTCATACTTATAATCCACAAGTATATACTTACAATTCACAAGTTTAACTGACGTTCTGAATAACGTACGTCATTCTTATAATTCACAAGTATAACCGACGTCCTGAATCACATACGTCATACTTACTACTCACAAGTAAACCGACGTCATGAATCAGGTACGTCATATTTATAGTTGATAAATATAATCAACGACCTGAATCACGTACGTCATACTTATAATTCACAAGTATATACTTACAATTCACAACTATAACCAACGCCCTGAATCACGTACGTCATATTTATAATTCACAAGTATATACTTACAACTCACAAGTATAACCGGCGTTCTGAATCAAGTACGTCATACATATAATTCACAAGTAACCGACGTTCTGAATCACGAACGTCATACTTATAATTCACAAGTATATACTTACAATTCACAAGTATAACTGACGTTCTGAATAACGTACGTCATTCTTATAATTCACAAGTATAACCGACGTCCTGAATCACGTACGTCATACTTATAATTCACAAGTATAACCGACGCCCTGAATCACGAACGTCATACTTATAATTCACAAGTATATACTTACAATCACAAATATAACAGACGTTCTGAATTACGTACGTCATACTTATAATTCACAAGTATACCCGAGGCCCTGAATCACGTACGTCATACTTATAATTCACAAGTATAACCGAGACCCTGAATCACGTTCGTCATACTTATAATTCACAAGTATAACCGAGGCCCAGAATCACGTACATCATACTTATAATTCACAAGTATAACCAAGGCCCTGAATCACTTACGTCATACTTATAATTCACAAGTATAACCGAGACCCTGAATCACGTTCGTCATACTTATAATTCACAAGTATAACCGAGGCCCTGAATCACGTTAGTCATAGTTATAATTCACAAGTATAACCGACGCCCTGAATCACGTACGTCATACTTATAATTCACAAGTATAACCGAGGCCCTGAATCACGTAAGTCATAGTTATAATTCACAAGTATAACCGAGGCCCTGAATCACGTACATCATACTTATAATTCACAAGTATAACCGAGGCCCTGAATCACTTACGTCATACTTATAATTCACAAGTATAACCGAGGCCCTGAATCACGTTCGTCATACTTATAATTCCCAAGTATAACCGACGCCCTGAATCACGTACGTCATATTTATAATTCACAAGTGTAACCGACGCCCTGAATCACGAACGTCATACTTACAACTCAAAAGTATAACTGACGTTCTTAATCACGTAACTCATACTTATAATTCACATTATAACCGACGTCAGGAATCACGTACGTCATACTTATAATTCACTATTATAACCGACGTCCTGAATCACGTACGTGATACTTATAATTCACAAGTATAACCGTCATTCTGAATCACGTACGTCATACTTATAATTCACAAGTAAAACTGACGTCCTGAATCACGTTCGTCATATTTATAATCCACAAGTATAACCGAGGCCCTGAATCACGTTCGTCATACTTATAATTCACAAGTATAACCGAGGCCCTGAATCACGTACGTCATACTTACAACTCAAAAGTATAACTGACGTTCTTAATCACGTACCTCATACTTATAATTCACAAATATAACCGACGTTCTGAATCACGTACGACATACTGATAATTCACAACTATAACCGACGTTCTGAATCACGTACGTCATACTTATAATTCACAAATATAACCGACGTTCTGAATCACGTACGTCGTACTTATAATTCACAAATATAACCAACGTTCTGAATCACGTACGTGATACTTATAATTCACAAGTATAACCGACATTCTGAATCATGTACGTCATACTTATAGTTCATAAATATAATCAACGACCTGAATCACCTACGTCATACTTATAATTCACAAGTATAACCAACGTTATGAATCACGTACGTGATACTTATCATTCACAAGTAAACCCGGCATTCTAAATCAAGTACGTCATACGTATAATTCACAAGTATAACCGACGTCATGAATCACGTACTTCATACTTTTAATTCACAAGTATAACCGCCATTCTGAATCACATACGTCATACTTATAATTCACAAGTATATACTTACAACTCACAAGTATTACTGACGTTCTGAATCACATACGTCATACTTATATTTCACAACTATAACCGACGTCCGGAATCACGTACGTCATATTTATAATTCACAAATATAACCGACGTTCTGAATCATGTACGTCATACTTATAATTCACAAATATAACCGACGTTCTGAAATACGTACGTCATACTTATAATTCACAGGTATAACCAACGTTCTGAATCACGTACGTGATACTTATAGTTCATAAATATAATCAACGACCTGATTCACCTACGTCATACTTATAATTCACAAGTATTACCAACGTTCTGAATCACGTACGACATACTTATAATTCACAGCTATAACTGGCATTCTAAATCACGTACGTCATACGTATAATTCACAAGTATGACCGACGTCCTGAATCACGTACGTCATGCTTATAATTCACAAGTATAACCGCCATTCTGAATCACATACGTCATACTTATAATTCACAAGTATATACTTACAACTCACAAGTATAACGGACGTTCTGAATCACATACGTCATACTGATAATTCACAACTATAACCGACGTCCTGAATCACGTACGTCATACTTATGGTTCATAAATATAATCAACGACCTGAATCACCTACGTCATACTTATAATTCACAAGTATAGCCGATATCCTAAATCATGAACGTCATACTTATAATTCAAAAGTAAACCGACGTCCTGAATCACGTACGTCATACTTACAATTCACAAGTATAACTGACGTCCTGAATCACGTACGTCATACTTATAATTCAAATGTAAACCGACGTCCTGAATCACGTACGTCATACTTACAACTCACAAATGTAACTGACGTCCTGAATCACGTGCCCAATACTTTCATGTATACATTTCTTGATCAATTTTGAATCTTATATATTACGCATTCGATAGGAAATAACTTGAATGGAACGACAAGATTAATCGAGAAGAACGCCACAACAAATGGTAAGACATCGAGATCGACCACATACACCAGACTCTGTGATATTGATACAATGAGTAAGGCTGGTTTGTACAACACCTACGATATTTAGGATACACAATATCGGACACGGAAACAACAACAATAATAATTACAGTCAATTCAGAAATTGTTTGATAACGTATCAAGAGCTTTATAAAGACAAGAAAATATAGAACTGTAAGCAAATTAAAGTATATCTACATAAATATACCTGCCTTATGGAAGGAAGCCAATGTCGGTTATCAGGTTAGGTCACGTGGTAGCATATCTAACATTACGTATTTTTCCACACATAGGTCACACTTGCAATCTATACATGTTCTTGTAGCTAAGAATTGAAAGCATTATCTTAACTTACGGCCCAATGAGCAGGAGGCCTATCGAGGCAGTGTTAGACCCCATAATGCATCAACGTTTCTTATATTGTTCAGTGTATCAAAATAGCATTGATCACATACATGTGTATGGTTAATGTATCAAAATAACATTGATCACATACAAGTGTATGGTTAATGTATCAAAATAACATTGATCACATACATGTATATGGTTAATGTATTAAAATAGCATTGATCACATACATGTGTATGGTTAATGTATCAAAATATCATTGATCACATACATGTGTATAGTTAACGTATCAAAATAGCATTGATCACATACATGTGTATGGTTAATGTATCAAAATATCATTGATCACATACATGTGTATGGTCAATGTATCAAAATAGCATTGATCACATACAAGTGTATGGTTAATGTATCAAAATAACATTGATCTCATACATGTGTATAGTTAATGTATCACAATAGCATTGATCACATACATGTGTATAGTTAATGTATCAAAATAGCATTGATCAATCTGTACTGACTCTTATTAAGATTCAGCTACCGTTTTTTTGTCAGCACGTCAGACCAGGAACGTATACGTCTCTGATCAGACACTTTGTTTAAAAAAAAAATATTTTAAAAATAAACATCGGGCGGTTCAAACAGAGCGTATAAAACCAGTATATACTCAGTACATACACTATAGTATAGTAACTCGGTAGTGAAGCGGACGTAAAACCTATCAATCAATCAATCAATCAATTATATTATAGTATATATGTCTCTTGTTAAAGGATTTTAAAAGGGGATGGCCGGGGTAGTTTTTGGAAGTGATCTCTTCTGTGTTGTGGTCCTTACGCCAAAGGTACGAACTTTTTTATGTGGCTCTAGATGTAAATTGAAGAATTTCGTCGGTATCACCCGGGACAGATTTTGAGTACAATTTTTTAGGTTTCTTCAATGTTAATAGTTTTTTAATATATGAAGCATAACTTGTACAATGGAAACATAGTGATGCTTATAATTATTTCACTATGATTAAATACATTAAAACCTCACTCCGGACATTAAGTCTAGTTGACATTTCCTGTTGTCTGCAATATTAGTGAGGAAATATAGACAACCCGAAACTTTTGAACCCCACCGTTGTTTCCGTCTCTGCCTCTAGACTCGTTGATGGGGGCATTTTAATCCAAAATGAAATTCGTCATCCACGTCAATTTGAATGGACAAAGTCTAACGAACGGGACCTACATTCCGATTTTTTCAAGATTCAATTAAAACTTTGTTTACCTTGTCCTCCATGTTAGTTAAAAAGCCGGACGGACCGCTCCGATAGTTGTAGCGATTGTTTAAGATCCCCGATGTACACGAGAGTACTAGGTACGTGTGTGAAAAACGGTTGGAGGAATGAAACACTGCTGGGGTGGTCAACCCGAATACAATTTATAAAAGGCGTTTGAAAAAATACCATCAAATCATCTCTATATTTGTAACTAAATCTGTGTCGCTTTACGGAAAACAGCAACGGCTATATCATGAGACATTTACAGTTTTGATACAAGTAAACTTTTATATTTCGATTTGTATTCGCAGACAATATTCCCCATTATGTAATTTTCTTGTGAGATACATTAATACGTATTTTATTGTGTATTACATGGTAAACTAGTAACCGTGCAAAATAATCCGGAACCGCTTGAATACTATACAAAATAGCACCTCCATACCTGAGGCACGTGTCAACGTCGTAGCTGTTGGTTTGTGTACTGGACACGTCGATTAATACCGATATAAACCAGTATGTACCCTTTATGGATTACGATATAGCAGATATAAACTTTTTCAAAATAAGTACAAGCTATGTAGGAAGATTACATGCAATGACTTGTTTCTAAGCTTTCCGGGACTTACTACATAACTGCTAATCAGGGACGGGATCACCATTCCAGATTTCCAATTTTGTGGATACATTAGGACTGAATCACGTCAAGTTATGTCAAGTTAAACAACCAAAAAAGTCTTTGCTAATATTCCTCAGGTTCATATTTTTCTCTAGTTATCGATGTCGAATTCGAATTATACTTAGATATTCTCAATCTCTTTTCTATACCTCAGCGGATTGAAACATTGTTATTATATAAAATCCTTCTAGAAATGTATAAGCTGTAGTATATCAATTCATAAAGAAAGCTCAATTGCTGTATTAATGTACCATTACTTCCTTTACCATCTATACCATCCTATATCATCTATACTTCCCATATCACCTATAAACCCTTTTACAGTAACTATACGTCCTATACCACCTATACCCTTCTTCATCATCAATACTTCCTAAACCACATATACCTTCCTTCATCACCTATACGTTACCTATATCGGCTTTACTTCATATACTACCTATACCTATCACATCACCTTTATTTCCTATACAACCTATACCCTCCTACATCACCTTTACCTACTATACCACCTATACCCTTCTACATCATCTATACCCTCTTACACCACCTATACCATCCTACGTCACCTTTACTTTCTTTACCTTCATGCGTCACCTTAACTTCATATACCACCTTTACCCTCCTACATCACCTATATTTCCTAACCCACCTATACCTTCCTACCTCATCTATTCTTCCTATACCACCTAAACCCTCCTACGTCATCTTTACTTCCTTAACCCCCTATAACTTCCTATACCACATTTACCATCCTACATCATCTTTACTTCATATACCACCTATACTCTCCTACATCACATTTACTTCCCATACTACCTATACCCTCCTACATCACCTATACTTTCTATACATTCCTACGTCACCTTAACATCCTATACCACAATAACCTTCTACATCACCTTTACTTCCTATACCACCTATACTCTCCTACATCACATATACTTCCTATAACCACCAATACCCTCCTACATCATATAAACCCTCTTATACCACCTATACCCTACTACATCATCTATACCCTCTTAAACCACCTATATCATCCTACGTCACCTTTACTTTCTATACCTTCATACGTCAACTTCACTTCACATAGCACCTATACCCTCCTACATCATCTATACTTCCTAACCCATCTATACCTTCTTACGTCATCTATACTTCCTAACCCACCTATACCTTCCTACCTCATCTATACTTCCTATAGCACCTATACCCTCCTACATCATCTATACTTCCTATACCACCTATACCTTCCTACCTCATCTATAGTTCCTATACCACCTATACCCACCTACCTCATCTATACTTCCTAACCCACCTATACCTTCCTACCTCATCTATACTTCCTATACCACCTATACTCTCCTACATCACATATACTTCCTATAACCACCAATACCCTCCTACATCATATAAACCCTCTTATACCACCTATACCCTACTACATCATCTATACCCTCTTAAACCACCTATATCATCCTACGTCACCTTTACTTTCTATACCTTCATACGTCACCTTCACTTCACATAGCACCTATACCCTCCTACATCATCTATACTTCCTAACCCATCTATACCTTCTTACGTCATCTATACTTCCTATACCACTTATACCCTCCTACCTCATCTATACCTTCCTACCTCGTCTATAGTTCCTATACCACCTATACCCACCTACATCATCTAAACTTCCTAACCCACCTATACCTTCCTACCTCATTTATACTTCCTATACCACCTATACCCTCCTACACCATCTATACTTCCTATACCACCTATACCTTCTTACGTCATCTATACTTCCTATACCACCTATACCTTCCTACCTCATTTATACTTCCTATACCCCCTATACCCTCCTACATCATCTATACTTCCTAACCCACCTATACCTTCCCACATCATCTATACTTCCTATACCACCTATACCTTCCTACATCATCTTCTACTTTCTATACCACCTATACCCTCCTACATCATCTATACTTCCTATACCACCAATACCCTCCTACCTCATCTATACCTTCCTACCTCATCTATAGTTCCTATACCACCTATACCCTTCTACATCATCTATACTTCCTAACCCACCAATACCTTCCTACCTCATCTATACTTCCTATACCACCTATACCCTTCTACATCATCTATACTTCCTAACCCACCAATACCTTCATCTTCTACTTTCTATACCACCTATACCCTCCTGCATCATCTATACTTCCTATACCACCAATACCCTCCTCCCTCATCTATACCTTCCTACCTCATCTATAGTTACTCTATACCACCTATACCCTTCTACATCATCTATAATTCCTAACCCACCAATACCTTCCTACCTCATCTATACTCCCTATACCACCTATACCCTCCTACATCATCTATACTTTCCATACAACCTATACCCTCCTACCTCATCTATACCTTCCTACCTCATCTATAGTTCCTATACCACCTATACCCTCCTACATCATCTATACTTCCTAACCCACCTATACCTTCCTACCTCATCTATACTTCCTATACCACCTATACCCTCCTACATCATCTATACTTCCTATACCACCTATACCTTCCTACATCATCTATACTTTCTATACCACCTATACCCTCCTACATCATCTATACTTCCTATACCACCTATACCCTCCTACATCATCTATACTTCCTATACCACCTATACCTTCCTACATCATCTATACTTCCTATACCACCTATACCCTCCTACATCATCTATACTTCCTATACCACCTATACCTTCCTACATCATCTATACTTTCTATACCACCTATACCCTCCTACCTCATCTATACCTTCCTACCTCATCTATAGTTCCTATACCACCTATACCCTCCTACATCATCTATACTTCCTAACCCACCTATACCTTCCTACCTCATCTATACTTCCTATACCACCTATACCCTCCTACATCATCTATACTTCCTATACCACCTATACCTTCCTACATCATCTATACTTTCTATACCACCTATACCCTCCTACCTCATCTATACCTTCCTACCTCATCTATAGTTCCTATACCACCTATACCCTCCTACATCATCTATACTTCCTAACCCACCTATACCTTCCTACCTCATCTATACTTCCTATACCACCTATACCCTCCTACATCATCTATACTTCCTATACCACCTATACCTTCCTACATCATCTATACTTTCTATACCACCTATACCCTCCTACCTCATCTATACCTTCCTACCTCATCTATAGTTCCTATACCACCTATACCCTCCTACATCATCTATACTTCCTAACCCACCTATACCTTCCTACCTCATCTATACTTCCTATACCACCTATACCCTCCTACATCATCTATACTTCCTATACCACCTATACCTTCCTACATCATCTATACTTTCTATACCACCTATACCCTCCTACCTCATCTATACCTTCCTACCTCATCTATAGTTCCTATACCACCTATACCCTCCTACATCATCTATACTTCCTAACCCACCTATACCTTCCTACCTCATCTATACTTCCTATACCACCTATACCCTCCTACATCATCTATACTTCCTATACCACCTATACCTTCCTACATCATCTATACTTTCTATACCACCTATACCCTCCTACCTCATCTATACCTTCCTACCTCATCTATAGTTCCTATACCACCTATACCCTCCTACATCATCTATACTTCCTAACCCACCTATACCTTCCTACATCATCTATACTTCCTATACCACCTATACCCTCCTACATCATCTATACTTCCTATACCACCTATACCTTCCTACATCATCTATACTTTCTATACCACCTATACCCTCCTACCTCATCTATACCTTCCTACCTCATCTATAGTTCCTATACCACCTATACCCTCCTACATCATCTATACTTCCTAACCCACCTATACCTTCCTACATCATCTATACTTCCTATACCACCTATACCCTCCTACATCATCTATACTTCCTATACCACCTATACCTTCCTACATCATCTATACTTTCTATACCACCTATACCCTCCTACCTCATCTATACCTTCCTACCTCATCTATAGTTCCTATACCACCTATACCCTCCTACATCATCTATACTTCCTAACCCACCTATACCTTCCTACCTCATCTATACTTCCTATACCACCTATACCCTCCTACATCATCTATACTTCCTATACCACCTATACCTTCCTACATCATCTATACTTTCTATACCACCTATACCCTCCTACCTCATCTATACCTTCCTACCTCATCTATAGTTCCTATACCACCTATACCCTCCTACATCATCTATACTTCCTAACCCACCTATACCTTCCTACCTCATCTATACTTCCTATACCACCTATACCCTCCTACATCATCTATACTTCCTATACCACCTATACCTTCCTACATCATCTATACTTTCTATACCACCTATACCCTCCTACCTCATCTATACCTTCCTACCTCATCTATAGTTCCTATACCACCTATACCCTCCTACATCATCTATACTTCCTAACCCACCTATACCTTCCTACCTCATCTATACTTCCTATACCACCTATACCCTCCTACATCATCTATACTTCCTATACCACCTATACCTTCCTACATCATCTATACTTTCTATACCACCTATACCCTCCTACCTCATCTATACCTTCCTACCTCATCTATAGTTCCTATACCACCTATACCCTCCTACATCATCTATACTTCCTAACCCACCTATACCTTCCTACCTCATCTATACTTCCTATACCACCTATACCCTCCTACATCATCTATACTTCCTATACCACCTATACCTTCCTACATCATCTATACTTTCTATACCACCTATACCCTCCTACCTCATCTATACCTTCCTACCTCATCTATAGTTCCTATACCACCTATACCCTCCTACATCATCTATACTTCCTAACCCACCTATACCTTCCTACCTCATCTATACTTCCTATACCACCTATACCCTCCTACATCATCTATACTTCCTATACCACCTATACCTTCCTACATCATCTATACTTTCTATACCACCTATACCCTCCTACCTCATCTATACCTTCCTACCTCATCTATAGTTCCTATACCACCTATACCCTCCTACATCATCTATACTTCCTAACCCACCTATACCTTCCTACCTCATCTATACTTCCTATACCACCTATACCCTCCTACATCATCTATACTTCCTATACCACCTATACCTTCCTACATCATCTATACTTTCTATACCACCTATACCCTCCTACCTCATCTATACCTTCCTACCTCATCTATAGTTCCTATACCACCTATACCCTCCTACATCATCTATACTTCCTAACCCACCTATACCTTCCTACCTCATCTATACTTCCTATACCACCTATACCCTCCTACATCATCTATACTTCCTATACCACCTATACCTTCCTACATCATCTATACTTTCTATACCACCTATACCCTCCTACCTCATCTATACCTTCCTACCTCATCTATAGTTCCTATACCACCTATACCCTCCTACATCATCTATACTTCCTAACCCACCTATACCTTCCTACCTCATCTATACTTCCTATACCACCTATACCCTCCTACATCATCTATACTTCCTATACCACCTATACCTTCCTACATCATCTATACTTTCTATACCACCTATACCCTCCTACCTCATCTATACCTTCCTACCTCATCTATAGTTCCTATACCACCTATACCCTCCTACATCATCTATACTTCCTAACCCACCTATACCTTCCTACCTCATCTATACTTCCTATACCACCTATACCCTCCTACATCATCTATACTTCCTATACCACCTATACCTTCCTACATCATCTATACTTTCTATACCACCTATACCCTCCTACCTCATCTATACCTTCCTACCTCATCTATAGTTCCTATACCACCTATACCCTCCTACATCATCTATACTTCCTAACCCACCTATACCTTCCTACCTCATCTATACTTCCTATACCACCTATACCCTCCTACATCATCTATACTTCCTATACCACCTATACCTTCCTACATCATCTATACTTTCTATACCACCTATACCCTCCTACCTCATCTATACCTTCCTACCTCATCTATAGTTCCTATACCACCTATACCCTCCTACATCATCTATACTTCCTAACCCACCTATACCTTCCTACCTCATCTATACTTCCTATACCACCTATACCCTCCTACATCATCTATACTTCCTATACCACCTATACCTTCCTACATCATCTATACTTTCTATACCACCTATACCCTCCTACCTCATCTATACCTTCCTACCTCATCTATAGTTCCTATACCACCTATACCCTCCTACATCATCTATACTTCCTAACCCACCTATACCTTCCTACCTCATCTATACTTCCTATACCACCTATACCCTCCTACATCATCTATACTTCCTATACCACCTATACCTTCCTACATCATCTATACTTTCTATACCACCTATACCCTCCTACCTCATCTATACCTTCCTACCTCATCTATAGTTCCTATACCACCTATACCCTCCTACATCATCTATACTTCCTAACCCACCTATACCTTCCTACCTCATCTATACTTCCTATACCACCTATACCCTCCTACATCATCTATACTTCCTATACCACCTATACCTTCCTACATCATCTATACTTTCTATACCACCTATACCCTCCTACCTCATCTATACCTTCCTACCTCATCTATAGTTCCTATACCACCTATACCCTCCTACATCATCTATACTTCCTAACCCACCTATACCTTCCTACCTCATCTATACTTCCTATACCACCTATACCCTACTACATCATCTATACTTTCTATACCACCTATACCTTCCTACATCATCTATACTTTCTATACCACCTATACCCTCCTACCTCATCTATACCTTCCTACCTCATCTATACTTCCTATACCACCTATACCCTCCTACATCATCTATATTTCCTAACCCAACTATACCTTCCTACCTCATCTATACTTCCTATACCACCTATACCCTCCTACATCATCTATACTTCCTATACCACCTATACCTTCCTACATCATCTATACTTCCTATACCACCTATACCTTCCTCTATAGTATCATCTATACTTTCTATACCACCTATACCTTCCTACATCATGTATACTTCCTATACCACCTATACCTTCCTACATCATCAATACTTCCTATGCCACCTATACCTTCCTACATCATCTATACTTCCTATACCACCTATACCCTCTTACATCATCTATACTTTCTATACCACCTATACCTTCCTACATCATGTATACTTCCTATACCACCTATACCTTCCTACCTCATCTATACCTTCCTACCTCATCTATACTTTGTATACCACTTATACTCTCCTACCTCATCTATACTTTCTATACCACCCTTACTTCCTAACCCACCTATACCTTCCTACCTCATCTATACTTCGTATACCACTTATACTCTCCTACCTCATCTATACTTTCTATACCCCCCTTACTTCCTAACCCACCTATACCTTCATACCTTATCTATACTTTCTATACCACCTAAACCTTCCTACCTCATCTATACCTTCCTACCTCATCTATATTTCCTATACCACCTATACCCTCCTACATCACCTATACTTCCTATACCACCTATACCTTCTTACGTCATCTATACTTTCTATACCAGCTATACCCTCCTACATCATCTATACTTCCTTTACCACCTATACTTCCTGTACCACATATACTTCCTATACCACCTATACACTCCTACGTCATCTATACCTCCTATACCACATAAAATATACACTCCTACATCAGCTTTATTAGCTATATCCTCCTACATCATCTATACTCTGTTACACCACCTATACCCTCCTACATCACCTATACTCTGTTACACCCCCTATCCCCTCCTACATCACATTTACTTCATATACCCTTTGCTTCATATACCATCTATACCCTCCTACATCATCTATACTCTGTTACACCCCCTATCCCCTCCTACATCACCTATACGTCATATGCCACCTATACCCTCCTACATCACCTATACGTCATATGCCACCTATACCCTCCCACATCACCTATACTCTGTTGCACCACCTATACCCTCCTACATCATCTATACTCTGTTACACCACCTATACCCTCCTACATCACCTATACTTCCTATACCATCTTTACCATCCTACATCATCTTTGCTTCATATACCATCTGTACCCTCCTACATCACCTTGACTTCCTATATCACCTATACATCACCTTTACTTCCTATAACCACCAACTCTCCTACATCACCTTCACTTTCTATACCTTCTTACGTAACCTTAACTTCCTGTACCACATATACCCTCCTACGTCACCTATACGTCATATGCCACCTATACCCTCCCACATCACCTATACTCTGTTACACCACCTATACCCTCCTACACCACCTATACTTCCTATACCTCCTTTACCATCCTACATCATCTTTGCTTCATATACCATCTATACCCTCCTACATCACCTTGACTTCCTATACCACCTATACCTTCCTACATCACATTTACCTCATATACCACCTATACCCTCCTACGTCATCTATACTTCCTAAACCACCTATAGCCTCCTACATCAACTATACTTCCTACATCACCTTTACTTCCTATACCACCTATACCCTCCTACATCACCTTGACTTCCTATAACACCTATACCCTCCTACCTCACCTTTACTTTCTATACCCTTCTACGTCACCTTAACTTCATTCTCCACCTATACCCTCCTACATCATCTTTACTTCATATACCACCTATACCCCCTACATCATATCTACTTCCTATACCACATATACCCTCCTACATCACCTATACTTCCTATACCACATATCCCCTCCTACATCAGCTTTATTAACTGTATCCTCCTCAACACCTATATTTTCTATACCACCTATATCCTCCTACATCACCTATACTTCCTATACCACCTATCCCCCCCTACATCACCTATACTTCCTATACCACATATTCCCTCCTACATCCCCTATACTTCCTATACCACATATACCCTCCTACATCATCTTTACTTCATATTCCACCTATACCCCCTACATCATATCTACTTCCTATACCACATATCCCCTCCTACATCACCTATACTTCCTATACCACATATTCCCTCCTACATCAGCTTTATTAACTGTATCCTCCTCAACACCTATACTTTCTATACCCCCTATACCCTCCTACATCACCTATACTTCCTATACCACCTATCCCCCCCTACATCACCTATACTTCCTATACCACATATTCCCTCCTACATCAGCTTTATTAACTGTATCCTCCTCAACACCCATACTTTCTATACCACCTATACCCTCCTACATCACCTTGACTTCCTATAACACCTATCCCCTCCTACCTCACCTTTACTTTCTATACCCTTCTACGTCACCTTAACTTCATTCTCCACCTATTCCCTCCTACATCATCTTTACTTCATATACCACCTATCCCCCCTACATCATATCTACTTCCTATACCACATATACCCTCCTACATCAGCTTTATTAACTGTACACTCCTCAACAACTATACTTTCTATACCACATATACCCTCCTACATCATATTTACTTCATATACCACCTATACCCTCCTACATCATATTAGCTTCATATACCACATATACCCTCCTACATCACATTTACTTCCAATACCACCTATACCCTCCTACATTACATTTACTTCCTATACCACCTATACCCTCAAACATCATATTTACTTCCTATACCACCTATACTCCCTACACTACATTTACTTCATATACCACATATACCCTCCTACATCATATTAACTTCATATACCACCTATACCCTCCTACATCACATTTACTTCCAATACCACCTATCCCCTCCTACATCATATTTACTTCATATACCACCTATACCCTCCTATATCACATTTACTTCATATACCACCTATACCCTCCTACATCACATTTACTTCCAATACCATCTATACCCTCCTACATCACATTTACTTCATATACCACACATACCCTCCTACATAACATTTACTTCCAATACCATTTATACCCTCCTACATCACATTTACTTCCAATACCACCTATACCCTCCTACATCATATTAACTTCATATACCACATATACCCTCTTACGTCACATTTACTTCCAATACCACCTATACCCTCCTACATTACATTTACTTCCTATACCTCCTATACCCTCCTACATCACATTTACTTCCAATACCACCTATACCCTCCTACATCACATTTACTTCATATACCACATATACCCTCCTACATCATACTAACTTCATATACCACATATACCCTTCTACATCACATTTACTTCATATACCACATATACCCTCCTACATCATATTTACTTCCAATACCACCTATACCCTCCTACATAACATTTACTTCCAATTCCACCTATACCCTCCTACATAACATTTACTTCCAATACCACTTATACCCTCCTACACCACCTATACTTCCTTTACCACCTACACCCTTCTACATCACCTACACATGTCAACTGCCTTTACCATTTATACCTCCTGCATTTATTTAGTTCTTTTTTAAGTAATTATGTTCATTTATTTATTTCATTTTATTGATTAATTAAATAATTTGTTATATTTATTCAATTTAATTATTTATTGATATTTTTTTTTTATTTGTGGCGGTTTTTCGTGGTTTAACCATAATCACGTTCTTTATTAATCTTTTCAATATTTTAAATACTTAGTTGAATACTCATCACTATTTTATTAAATGTTAAAAATTAATAATAATGTGTCCTCTTAATTCAGCTTAAAGAAATACCGAATACACAACTACTGTAGTAAAATTGCTAGGTCTCAATGATTTTCAATGACGTAATCAAAATCGATATATTGTCAATGTTGGTAGGGGCCTTGTACCTCTCGAACCTCGCAGGAAGCACCCCCGATATATATTGCGAGTCGAGCGCAGGACTTACATGTACATACTTCGACCTGGACGTAAACAAACCCACAATATAGACACTAGAAATAATCTATAGAATAATAGAATAAGCATACACACATAGAGATAAAACTACAAATATTTTTATAAAATGAAACTCGCCGTTTAGACGCACTAATTATAAGCCTCTCTTCAATCCAGACTACCCTGGTGTCGTTACGAAACCATCAGCCCATGCGTGCAGTGATGGAAGTATTTGTAGATTTAGTTGAATTCGATTCATATATTCATATGAACAGTATGATATAAGTATGCAAATTAAATATCTAGAATATACAAATAACTAATTACTCAATTATTTTCTACTTATAATTTTACTGGCCAATTAAGGTACCTGTATAGACATACATCCATCAATCAGCACACGACGCAGCCTAAATATTCGAATACAGATATAAGTCATTGCTAAACTTCAAACCGATTATTTCATGTATTTATCTATTTTATTTGTATATCTATTTTCTTTTTAATTTGCAAACTTTATTATACATATAACTATTTTTTTTTATATAAAAACATTTCAGCACTCACATATTCTTAAAATAACCTGTACATAGCCATCGATCGTTTTCTTAAATAACCAGAAAAACGCATATTCAACACACAATATTTACATCTGCATGGCATTGTCACTATATAGCCTCTTTGAAAGCTGTGTCGTTGAAGGTACTTTAATTACCATGCATCACGAGACATAATTCTTAGCGTAATAATACAACACTGAACGGAACTACAATATCCAATATAAATAAACATGACGGCTGCTGAAATATCGCTGGGCATTGTGAGATTTGACAATGTCATTGTAAATTTATGTGCAAAATAGAGAATAAAATAAAAAAAAAAACTTTTATTACAACGAAAAAAAGATCAATATCTGCAATATTGTACAAAATGCACATCGGTTGAAATCACCAATGCTGGCAATGGAAACAATTATATCGTCTGTTACACTGCACTGATCAACAGGGGTTCGTTACTAATGTCTGAAATACACATATTCTAAAGACCTACTGACACATATGTTACTGACCTACTGATATGAGTCACAGCACACAAAAACATTTCAGACATTTGTAACGAACCTGGACTCCGTCGCAAGATCACTCACTTCAAACGCTATCAGTTTCACGCGTCTCGCATCCATGGTTCCTCAGTTTCTGACGACATGTCAAATAAAGAGGCTGTTATAGAATCTACCGACTGTTGTCAGGTTCCCATACAATCAACAAATAAATTCACGCATGGATTCTTCACAAAAAGAGCAAAGAGAAAAGTTCGAATTAACTTCTAAAAATAACTCCCTCGTGGAGGGCAAGGACGGATTTACGGTGTTCACTGTATTTGTCCATGCGCGAAATTTGTTCCGGGGGAAAATCGAAACAATTTCAAATCTAACTTTCAGCTCAGAGTTCTATTGATAAACTTAAATCGCCCTATAGACATATTATACGCAATTGTATTGATACTGAATTGTGGAATAAAATATAATATAAATTATAAGTTAAAAAAGAACATAATGGGCAGAGAAAACGTAAATATAAGTATTTAACTGTTTTTGTATGGTATTTATGATCTATTTGAATGGCAAAGCTTTGCAAGCAACAACATAATTCGCGCTAGCTAAATGCTTAATTCAACGCTAAATTTAAAACCCACATCAAACGGTCAACGCAAACGCAACGGAAACGCAACGGAAGAGCAACGCAAACGCAACGGAAACGCAACGCACTTTTGGTAAAGGAAAGTTGATGTATCAAAATAACATTGATCACATACAAGTGTATGGTTAATGTATCAAAATAGCATTGATCACATATATGTGTATAGTTAATGTATCAAAATAGCATTGATCACAAACAAGTGTATGGTTAATGTATCAACATAACATTGATCACATACAAGTGTATAGATAATGTATCAAAATAGCATTGATCACATACATATGTATGGTTAATGCATCAAAATAACATAGATCACATACATGTGTATGGTTAATGTATCAAAATAACATTAATCACATACAAGTGTTTGGTTAATGTATCAAAATAACATGATCACATACATGTGTATGGTTAATGTATCAAACTAACAAGGATCATATACATGTGTATGGTTAATGTATCAAATTAACATTGATCACATACATATGTAGAGTTAATGTATCAAAATAACATTGATCACATACAAGTGTTTGGTTAATGTAGCAAACTAACATTGATTACATACATGTCCTGTTGTATCCCACTGCATGTATATCGTAACAGACCTGTTGTACCCCACTGCATGTTTATCGTAACAGACCTGTTGTATCCCATTGTNTAATAGACCTGTTGTATCCCACTGCATGTATATCGTAATAGACCTGTTGTATCCCACTGCATGTATATCGTGATAGACCTGTTGTATCCCACTGCATGTATATCGTAATAGACCTGTGGTATCCCACTGCATGCTGTCGAAATAGACCTGTTGTATCCCACTGCATGTATATCGTAATAGACCTGTTGTATCCCACGGCATGTATATCGTAATAGACATGTTGTACCCCCCTGCATGTTTATCGTAATAGACCTTTTGTATCCCACAGTATGTATTTCCTAACAGACCAGTTGTATCCCACTGCATGTAGATCGTAATAAACCTGGTGTATCCCACTGCATGTATATCGTGATAGACCCGTTGTACCCCACTGCATGTATGTCGTAATAGACCTGTTGTATGCATGTATATCGTAATAGACATGTTGTACCCCCCTGCATGTTTATCGTAATAGACCTGTGGTATCCAACTGCATGCTGTCGAAATAGGCCTGTTGTATCCCACTGTATGTATATCGTAATAGACCTGGGGTATCCCACTGCATGTTTATCGTAAAAGACCTGTTGTACCCCACCGCATGTTTATCGTAATAGACCTGTTGTATCCCACAGTATGTATTTCGTAACAGACCAGTTGTATCCCACTGCATGTTTATCGTAATAGACCTGTATTACGATAAACATGCAGTGGGATACAACAGGTATATTACGATAAACATGCATTGGGATTCAACAGGTCTGTTGCGATAAACATGCAGTGGGCTACAACTGGTCTGTTACGAAATACATACTGTTGTATCCCACAGTATGTATATCGTAACAGACCTGTTGAATCTCACTGCATGTTTATCGCAATATACGTGTTGTATCCCACGGTATGTATAGCGTAATAGACCTGTTGTATCCCACTGCATGCTGTCGTAATAGACCTGTTGTATCCCACTGCATGTATATCGTAATAGACCTGTGGTATCCCCCTGCATGTTTATCGTAACAGACCTGTTGAATCTCACTGCATGTTTATCGCAATATTCGTGTTGTATCCCACGGTATGTATAGCGTAATAGACCTGTTGTATCCCACTGCATGCTGTCGTAATAGACCTGTTGTATCCCACTGTATGTATATCGTAATAAACCTGTTGTATCCCACTGCATGTATATCGTAAAAGACCTGTTGTTTGTATCCCACTGCATGTATATCGTAATAAACCTGTTGTATCCCACAGCATGTATATCGTAATATACCTGTTGTATCCCACTGCATGTATATCGTAATAAACCTGTCGAATCCCACTGCATGTATATCGTAATAAACCTGTCGAATCCCACTGCATGTATATCGTAATAAACCTGTTGTATCCCACTGCATGTATATCGTAAAAGACCTGTTGTACCCCAATGCATATTTATCGTAATAGACCTGTTGTATCCCACAGTATGTATATCGTAA
>NW_018408558.1:70182-70294 GCF_002113885.1 Mizuhopecten yessoensis
GCCACTGCATGTATATCGTAATAGACCTGTTGTATCCCACTTTATGTATATCGTAATAGACCTGTTGTATCCCACTGCATGTTTATCGTAATAGACCTGTTGTATCCCACTG
>NW_018408558.1:70443-70731 GCF_002113885.1 Mizuhopecten yessoensis
TAATAGACCTGTTGTATCCCACTGCATGTATATCGTAATAGACCTGTTGTATCCCACTGCATGTATATCGTAATAGACTATTGTATCCAACTGTATGTTTATCCTAATAGACCTGTTGTATCCCACTGCATGTATATCGTTATAGACCTGTTGTATCCCACTGCATGTTTATCGTAATAGACATGTTTTATCCCACAGCATGTTTATCGAAATAGACATGTTGTATCCCACTGCATGTTAATAGTAATAGACCTGTTGTATCCCACTGCATGTTTATCGTAATAGACC
>NW_018408558.1:79704-79949 GCF_002113885.1 Mizuhopecten yessoensis
ACATGTATATCGCAATGGACCTGTTGTATCCCACTGCATGCTGTCGTAATAGACCTGTGGTATCCCACTGCATGTTTATCGTAACAGACCTGTTGAATCTCACTGCATGTTTATCGCAATATACCTGTTGTATCCCACGGTATGCATATCGTAATAGACCTGTTGTATCCCACTGCATGCTGTCGTAAAAGACCTGTTGAATCCCACTGTATGTATATCGTAATAAACCTGTTGTATCCCACAGC
>NW_018408558.1:84741-108251 GCF_002113885.1 Mizuhopecten yessoensis
CCCCACTGAATGTATATCGTAATAGACCTGTTGTATCCCACTGTATGTATATCGTAATAGACCTGTTGTATCCCACTGCATGTTTATCGTAATAGACCTGTTGTATCCCACTGTATATATTTATATATCGTTATAGACCTGTTGTATCCCACTGCATGTATATCGTAATATACCTGTTGTATCCCACTGCATGTTTATACTAATAGACCTGTTGTATCCCACTGCATGCTGTCGTAATAGACCTGTTGTATCCCACGGTATGCATATCGTCATAGTATCCCACTGCATGCTGTCGTAATAGACCTGTTGTATCCAACTGCATGTTTATCCTAATAGACCTGTTGGATCCCCCTGCATGTTTATCCTAATAGACCTGTTGTAACCCACAGCATGTTTATCCTAATAGACTTAATGTATCCCACTGCATGTCTATCGTAATAGACTTGTTGTAACCCACTGTATGTATATCGTAATGGACCTGTTGTATCCCACAGTATGTATATCGTAACAGACCTGTTGTATCCCACTGCATGTGTATCGTAATAGACCTGTTGTATCCCACTGCATGTTTACCCTAATAGACCTGTTGTATCCCACTACATGTTTATCGTAATAGACCTGTTGTATCACACTGCATATATTTATATATCGTTATAGACCTGTTGTATCCCACTGCATGTCTATCGTAATAGACTTGTTGTAACCCACTGCATGTTTATCGTAATAGACCTGTTGTAACCCCCTGCATGTATATCGTAATAGACCTGTTGTATCACACTGCATATATTTATATATCGTTATAGACCTGTTGTATCCCACTGCATGTTTATACTAATAGACCTGTTGTATCCCACTGTATGTTTATCGTAATAGACCTGTTTTATCCAACGGTATATATATCGTAATAGGCCTGTGGTATCCAACTGCATGTTTATCGTAACAGACCTGTTGAATCCCACTGCATGTTTATCGTAATAGACTTGTTGTAACCCACTGTATGTATATCGTAATGGACCTGTTGTATCCCACAGTATGTATATCGTAACAGACCTGTTGTATCCCACTGCATGTTTACCCTAATAGACCTGTTGTATCCCACTACATGTTTATCGTAATAGACCTGTTGTAACCCACTGCATGTATATCGTAATAGACCTGTTGTATCCAACTGCATGTTTATCCTAATAGACCTGTTGGATCCCCCTGCATGTTTATCCTAATAGACCTGTTGTATCCCAATGCATGTTTATCCTAATAGACCTGTTGGATCCCCCTGCATGTTTATCCTAATAGACTTGTTGTATCCCACTGCATGGATATCGTAATAGACTATTGTATCCCACTGTATGTTTATCCTAATAGACCTGTTGTATCCCACCTCATGTTTATCCTAATAGACTTAATGTATCCCACTGCATGTCTATCGTAATAGACTTGTTGTAACCCACTGCATGTTTATCGTAATAGACTTGTTGTAACCCACTGTATGTATATCGTAATGGACCTGTTGTATCCCACAGTATGTATATCGTAACAGACCTGTTGTATCCCACTGCATGTATATCGTAATATACCTGTTGTATCCCACTGCATGTTTATCGTTATAGACCTTTGGTATCCCACTGCATCTTTATCGTAACAGACCTGTTGAATCCCACTGCATGTTTATCGTAATAGACCTGTTGTATCCCACTGTATGTTTATCGTAATAGACCTGTTGTATCCAACGGTATATATATCGTAATAGACCTGTGGTATCCAACTGCATGTTTATCGTAACAGACCTGTTGTATCCCACTGCATGTTTATCGTAATAGACCTGTTGTATCCCACGGTATGCATATCGTCATAGACCTGTTGTACCCCACTGTATGTTTATCGTAATAGACCTGTTGTATCCCACTGTATGTATATCGTAATAGACCTGTGGTATCCAACTGCATGTTTATCGTAACAGACCTGTTGTATCCCACTGCATGTATATCGTCATAGACCTGTTGTATCCCACTGCATGTATATTGTAATAGACCTGTTGTATCCTACTGCATGTATATCGTCATAGACCTGTTGTATCCCACTGCATGTTTATCGTAATAGACCTGTTGTATCCCACTGCATGTTTATCGTAATAGACCTGTTGTATCCCACTGCATGTTTATCGTAATAGACCTGTTGTATCCCACTGCATGTTTATCGTAATAGACCTGTTGTATCCCACTGCATGTTTATCGTAAAAGGGGACTAATCTCGTCCCCTGCAGAATCGGCGGTTTTCTTCTGTGTTTATGGAGAAAATATGGTAGACGCGAAAAACGACCTGCTGCCCCATTGCAACACTTGTCTTTCCGGCTGTGTCAAACTACGCCACCCGTCCTTAATGACCCTGGCTGTACGAGGAGTCTTTCCGGCTGTGTCAAACTAGGGCACCCGTCCTTAATGACCCTGGCTGTACGAGGAGTCTTTCCGGCTGTGTCAAACTAAGGCACCCGTCCTTAATGACCCTGGGTACACGAGGAGGTTAAACCATCGCTGGCGCATACGCTTGGATACCGGAAGTAGACATATGCCAATAACATTTTGACCTATGTTGATTTAATAAGGTTTGTAGGGCTATTATCAGTGGTCTAAAGGGAATATTACACGTGCAGATGTATACAGTGGATGAAGCCATATCTTGTTTACCCCTAAACAAAGTAGGACATGCTCTGCAAAACTATTATTAGTGCCCGTGTGTGCGCATATATGTGAATCGGAAATAGCCAGATATCTTTAATACTTTGACAGATATTGATATTTGATTTGTGGCAGAGTAGAATATGTTGTACAATGATATGAACGTCGATATTCATTTTTTAGAAAATATTTGTAAAATTATTGCATATTACCGTGTGCGCACACATGCAAACCCTGAGGTTTAAATTGAACAAACAATATACATGTATAGTTATGTACAACATTTAATTATCTACATCTTCCTCACTGATCATTGCAACATATACAAACATACAACATTTACATATCAAAATACATCATAATAAAATAAAAAGATTTGGCATGTGGGGTTGACTCAACTAACACCATCATATAGCAGATTATTTGTGGCTGTGCGGACTAAGCGGCGACAGATTACCACAAACATGTGATTGATCGACTGGTATATGCTGTTATATTTGTGCAGGTTATCCTGCGACAGTTACTGTTTATAGGTGCTAAGATATAACTGTAGCTG
The DNA here is from genome assembly GCF_002113885.1 of Mizuhopecten yessoensis. NCBI lineage: Eukaryota > Metazoa > Mollusca > Bivalvia > Pectinida > Pectinidae > Mizuhopecten > Mizuhopecten yessoensis. The sequence continues at coordinate 87,970 of NW_018408558.1, forward strand.
CGCAAACTTTGTCGCAACATATGTTCGTATTGCATTGCAAACCTAAGCCCGAGGAGGAATAGCACCTTATGTATGAGAGTATGTATTTGTCGCTACCCTTTCGACTAAGACTGGTTAGCACATGCTCCCATGTTTGGGAGCCTGAAGTTGGTTCCTAGTTCCTAGTTCCTAGTTCCGTCTAAGATAAACGGAACTAGGAACCAGACCCTAGTTCCGTTTAAGATAAACGGAACTAAGAACCAGACCCTAGTTCCGTTTAACATAATCGGAACTGGGAACCAGACCGGGGTCCGTATAGTAAACGTCTATGGGTTTTTTTTGTAATTCTTTCCCTGTCTACTTCGCAAAACCGAAGGTCAAAGTCCCGTAGTTATATCTGAATCAAGGACGGGAATCAGTGTCAGACTCCAGTTACGTTTTTCCTTAAACGGAACTGGGAACCAGACCCCAGTTTCGTATAGTAAACGTATATGTTTTTCGTAATTCTTTCCCTGTCTATCTCGCAAAACGAAAGTTCAAAGGTGATGGTTATAACTGAATCCAGTTCAAGAATCGAACCCACAACCTTTCACACGAAAATTATGACTACTATAGCCTCTATAAAGTAATTGGTCTTACATGGAACTGAGTGTCAGACTCCAGTAACGTTTTTCCTTAAACGGAACTGGGATCCAGACCCCAGTTCCGTTTAACATAAAGGGAACTAGGAACCAGACCCTAGTTCCGTTTAACATAAACGAAACTGGGAACCAGACCGGGGTCCGTATAGTAAACGTCTATGGGTTTTTTTTGTAATTCTTTCCCTGTCTACTTCGCAAAACGGAAGGTCAAAGGCCCGTTGTTATATCTGAATCAAGGACAGGAATCAGTGTCAGACTCCAGTTACGTTTTTACTCAAACGGAACTGGGAACCAGACCCCAGTTCCGTATAATAAACGAATACGTTTTTAGCTCACCTGCCCGAAGAGCAAGTGAGCTTATGCCATGGCGCGGCGTCCGTCTTACGGTGTCCGGCGTCCGGCAAGTTTTCCTAGAAATCGCTAACGACTGAGCAGATTTTGACCAAATTTGTATTAATGGTGGGTCTCTCCCCCCCCCCCCCCCCCCCCCCCCCCTTGGGGGCTGAGGGGTGAGGCCCAACAGGGGAAATGTAGCAAATTCTCTAAAATTTTCTTTTACTGTAGGAATGAAAGGATTTGTTCCATATTTGGTCTGAAGCATCCTAAGGTAAAGGGCAACCAATTTTGTATAAACCGTGGGTCTGGCCCCTGAGGGGTCTTAGGGGTGGGGCCAAATATGGGAAACATAGCAAATTCTTTAAAATCCTTCTTATTCTGTAGAAATGAAAGGATTTGTTCCATATTTAGTCTGAAGCATCATTAGGTGAAGGGGAACCAATTTTGTTTAAACGGTTGGTGTGGCCCCCTAGGGGCCTGAGGGGCGGGGCCAAAATCATATTTGGTCAGAAGCATTCATGGGAGGCAGGGATTCAAAATTGAACAATTGTACAACCCCTGGGTCATAACTTCGAAATGGTTAAGATCACCACCCCAAAACTATATATACAATTGTTGGGCATAAAGAGACGAATGCAGTCATGATATTAGAATTGATCCTGGGGATCAAGGATCAATTCTAATATCATGACTGCATTCGTCTTGACATGATATTAGATGTCCTGGGGAGAAGGTCAAGGTCACGAGGACCTAGTCAGTCGATTGTAACAGAGCTCCGAGAAAACATACTTTTTCCAAAGTCAACACCGTATTGTGAAATACAATTTTTGGACATGGGTTAGATAGATCGTTCAACTATCCATTTGTGTGCAGACCTAATTGAACTTTCTTCGGAAAATAGTCTTTTTTGAAGTAAATGGTCGAAATAATGGACTGAGCTTCGCGGCTGACTACTACTCACCACTTACCTGTACCTGACCGAGCTGTGTATACGCTATATATACCGGACTTGTATTATATCGGAGAGATTGAAGTGATACTTTTGGGATTCTCTGTTATTATTTAGCAATATTTTTCATCATGCCAGCCAGTAATAAACCTCAACGTGGACAGAGCGCCAGTGTCAGTAGTAATAGGACCAGTGGTATCGGATGTTTGAAATCGACGGATGACCGGCTTGATGAGATATCCGTGATTTTAAAGTCACTTATTACTGAAGATGTTCTTGATAGGAAGCTAGAGAAGCTGAAGATTGACATTCAAAGAGAACATGCCGAACGTATCGAAACACTGGAAGACAGAGTGAGAGATCTGGAAAACGAGAATGAGGACTTGAAAACAACAATGACCAAACTAGAGGAGGAAATCGAGAGTGCTAAAGATCGACATTATGAGTTCGCGGGGAGACATAATGACCTCGAGCAACAGGGCCGGAAAAATTCTGTGAGAATTGCTGGACTAAAGGACCCTGGTGAGAGAGAATCGGTGGAGGACTGTGTCCAGACGATAGTAGGGTTTGTGAGAGATACTCTTAAAATTCCACTACAAGCGAGTGATATAGACATAGCTCATAGACTGGGGAAATACAATGGAACCAAGCCGAGAAACGTAATTGTAAAGTTCACTCACCGAAGAAAGAAGCTGGAGATTTTACATGCCCGTAGGAACCTCAAAAAAACCGGCTTCGTCATTTTTGAAGATTTGACGCGCTTCAACCAACAGAGACTCAAGGAAGCCTATCACATGGATTGCGTAAAGAACTCGTTTAGTGTTGATGGTAAACTTTTTCTTATACTCAACAACGGAAAGAAACGTAGACTTGCATTTGAAATGCCACTCGAGGAAAGTTTTCTGTTGAACGATGCCAACTTTGTGTTTAGGAAAAATTGATAGGATATAGGCAATATGTGATCGGTACGGACATTACGCCAGTGTATTTTTCTGGTTACCGATCCGCCTATATATATGTGACAGTACTAAAGTGTTGGTGTATACTTGTGTATATCTATATATATATGTGTGTGTGTCTCGGGTTTCTTTTATATTGTGAAAGTTATTCAGCGTGGAAATGGATGTAATATTGGACCTATAAAATTCTAACATACAGGTAAGCAGCTATAATATGTTTCGGCTAAAAATATCTTTTGTTCGACTCTAGTGATCACGCTAACTGTAGCGAAGTATGGAGTAATGCTATTTACGCTTATAATATGCTATGTTGGTTACGTATGTCTTGCTTTTACTCACTTTCTAGCTTTCATCAATATTATTATTAATATATATTTCGGAAACGAGTGATAAGTGTGGCTCTAATTTTACCATTGACGTCTCCGGATTATAGAGCTATTTTCGGTTTAGTCTTTACTACACTGTAGTAACTTCCGGCATAGGATCATTTCCGGTATTTGAAAATTTGAGGGTCAGGTGCAGTGACTTGCGAGTCCTGTAAGTGTTGGGTAGTAGTTTTATTTATCTTGACTTTATAGATATGCTTTTATGTAAACCTGTCTTTCCCTTTCTTTCCTCTTTATCTGCCTGTCCATTTGGGGGTTCAATCTTACTTTTATCATGTGCAAACTCGGAAATAACATGAACGATATCAGTGTGCTTTCGGCTAACTGCCAGGGCCTTGGAGATAGAGTAAAGAGAAAAGACGTGTTTGCGTATCTAAGAGACAAGAAATATCATATTTATTGTTTGCAGGACACCCATTTTACATCAGATCAGGAAAATAACATAAGAAATGAGTGGGGATATGACAGTTATTTTAGTTCTTTTAAATCAAATTCACGTGGTATCGCTATTCTTTTAAATTCTAACTTTGAAAGTAAAGTGCACAAAGAAAAGAAAGACTTGAATGGAAATTTCCTTGCTCTTGATATTACCATTGAGGGTTCCAGAACAACACTAATTACACTGTACGGCCCAAATCAAGACAACCCAGATTTTTATAACATTGTTTCAGATACTATTGATAGTTTTGGGAATGATAATATGATTATATGTGGGGATTTTAACTTAGTATTGAACCCAGAGTTAGATTATGATCGTTCATACAGAAATATTAACAATGTTGCTGCTAGAAACAAGGTTTTAGAACTTATTGAACATTATAATCTTATTGACATATACAGGGAGCATCACCAGGATACTAAGAGATTTACTTGGCGGAGAAGTAATCCAATAAAACAGGCCAGATTAGATTTTTTCCTTATTTCAGACAACCTTTTATCCAGTATAAAAAAATCAAGCATTGAACCGGGTTACAGATCAGATCATTCAGCCCCAGTTATAACTTTTAAAATTAATGAATTTAAGAAAGGGAAAGGCTTATGGAAACTGAACAATTCTTTATTACTGGAACATGAATATTTAGATATGGTAAAAAATTGCATCGAGAACATTAAGTTACAATATTGTCTTCCAGTGTATAATTTTAACTCATTATCACTTATTCCCAATAGTGATATTCAGTTTTTAATTAATGATCAACTATTTTTAGAAACATTGTTAATGGAAATTAGAGGCAAATCTATATCTTACGCATCTTACAGGAAAAAGCAACAGAACTTGAAAGAAGAAGACCTTAAGAAAATTATAGAAATTTTAGAAGATAGTATAAACCCAGACCAGGAAGAATTAGGAGATAAGAAAAGAGAGCTAGAATGTATACGTTTGAAAAAAATCAGAGGTAGTATTATTAGATCAAGAGCAAAATGGATAGAAGAAGGAGAGAAACCTACATCTTATTTTTTTAATTTGGAAAACAGAAACTTTATTTCCAAAGTTATTCCACAAATTCAGAAAGAGAACAATGAAATTATTACAAAGCAGAAAAATATTTTAGAAGAAGTACAATCATTTTATGCAGACTTATATAGACATAGGGATGTTGACAATACTGATTTAGATGTTCATCTTCGTGACTGTAATATTCCAAAGTTAAATGATGTGGAGTCTAGCAGTTTAGAGGGTAGAATAACATTGGGGGAAGCAGGGAAAACATTGAAAGACATGAAAAATAATAAAAGTCCTGGGTCTGACGGTTTTACTTCAGAATTTTTTAAGACTTTTTGGAAATATTTAGGTAATTTTGTTGTTCGTTCAATTAATTATGGTTTTACAGATGGTCAGCTGTCAGTCACACAACGACAAGGTATAATAACATGTATCCCAAAGGGAGACAAACCACGTCATTTTTTGAAAAATTGGAGACCAATTTCACTTTTGAATATCACTTATAAAATAGCCTCTGGAGTAATTTCTCGTAGGATAAAAACTATATTAGGAAAACTTATAAATAATGACCAGACAGGATTCTTATCAGGGCGCTTTATTGGGGAAAATATTAGAACATTATATGATGTGATGCACTATGCAGAAGAAAGAAACATTCCAGGAATGCTTCTTTTGATAGATTTTGAAAAAGCATTTGATTCGGTTTCATGGAGTTTTATTGATAAGGTACTAGAATATTTTAATTTTGGGGTGGACATAAGACAAAGGGTTAAATCTTTACACACTAATGTATTTTCTTATGTTAATCAAGGTGGCAACATTTCTGCACCTATCAACATTCAACGCGGATGCCGTCAAGGTGATCCTATCGCCCCATATATTTTTATACTTTGTGTTGAGGTCCTAGCATCAAAAATAAGAAATAATGACCATATTAAAGGCATCCAATTGGAAAATATAGATATTTTAAATATACAATATGCAGATGATTCTGGGTTGATACTAGATGGTACTGAGAGGTCTCTTAAGGAATCTATCGATGAATTGAATAATTTTGCAAATATCTCTGGGTTAAAGATCAATACTACAAAAACACAGGTTATATGGATAGGCAGTAGAAAATATAGTGACCAAACTTTCCTTCCAGACTTGCATCTACAATGGGGGAAGGATAAGTTCAACTTTTTGGGTATAGATTTTTCCGTAGATTTAAGTGAGATTCCAAGAATGAATTTTGACAAAAAGATTGTTAAACTTAAAGCTCTTATTAATAATTGGAATAGACGGAGTTTGACTCCATTAGGTAGAATTAGTATCATAAAGTCTTTGTTGATTTCCCAACTTAATTACCTGTTTATCACTTTGCCAAATCCATCCGAAAAATATATTGCTAAGTTGAATTTTTTGTTATTCAATTTTCTATGGAATGGCAAAAGTCATAGGATTAAAAAAGAAGTTGTGATTCAAAACTATATAAATGGGGGATTAAAGATGATTGATGTACATGCTTCTATAGATTCTCTTAAGCTTGGTTGGATTAGAAGACTGTTCCAGACATCTGGTAAATGGAATCAGCTTTTGAATCTAATTTTGGATCCTAAAAAAATGATTAATTGTGGAAAAGAATACATTATGACATGTGTAAATACCTGTCTTAACCCATTTTGGAAGGATGTTTTTAAAGGATGGGTTAGACTGAATAATTCCAAATTTATGAGACAAACCTACAGTAGAAGTGAATCAATGTTAAAAACTCCCCTATGGTATAACAAAGATATTCAAGTGGGTAATAATTTTATTTTTTATCGAAATTGGTTTGAGGCAGGAATATTTACAGTAAATGACCTGGTTAAAAATTCTGACAGCTTGACTTTCTATTCACTTGAGGAGTTTCAGTTTAATTTCCATATCCATACAAACTTTCTTCAGTACCAAGGGCTAGTCTCAGCTGTCAAGCGTTTAGTTAGGAAATTTGACTCTCAGATAGCTATAGAAAGACCTTTCCAACCTTTTATACCTCTTCTCCTTGAAATTTTTTTTAAGAGTAGAAAAGGGGTTAAAGATTTTTATAACTATATTATTGCTCCAGCTTCAACACCTACAGGGATCAATAAATGGAACCATGAATTTGACTTTGATAATGAAAAATGGACAAAAATTTTCATAATTCCTTTTACAGTAACAAAAAGTGCAAAATTACAGTGGTTCCAAGTCAGAATTTTACATCACATTTTGGCAACAAACACCTTTCTGTTTAAAATTAACTTAACCCCTAGTCTGTTATGTACTTTGTGTAATATAGAACATGAAACAATAATTCATTGTCTTTGGGAATGTCGAGAAGTGCAGAAATTACTGCAGAGATTTGAAACTCTGCTGGATCTATTTTTTATCCCGTTTTCATTTAATAAGGAATCCTTCCTTTTTGGAATAGTTTCACACCTTTCCAGCTTTGTTGATAATGAAATTTTAATTCTTATCAAGCATTATATATACAAGACTAGATGTCTCTGCAAATCTTTAAATCTCAATGCACTAATTAATGTTATTAAAGATCATTTCATTGTCCAAAACTATATTAATAACGGTAAAAGTGAGCATGTCAAAATGAAATTTGAAACAGGTTGGAGAAAATGGAAACCTATTATAGATATATAGCTGTTTTGTTAATTTATTTTTCCTGTGTTTTAATTTATTTTTTGTATACAGTATATATCCAAGGCCTCAGCAGTTTCTGATTAAATCACTAGCTACTTAAGTATATACAATTTTTACATGTAAGATTGCCTCCCCTCTCTCTCTCTTCTCTCTCTTTTTCTCTCTCCCTCTCTCTCCTTCTCTCTCTCTCTCTAAACTTATACTACTGATTTTACTCTTATATAAGTATAGTAGGTTTGATGTACACAACAGATGTATACTATTATTTATGGTTCTAAAGTAAGAGAGTGATGTGTGTATTAACCTGTGTAATGGATAGGTGTCTGAGAGTTTGTTATGGTGTGTTGTGTGGTGGATGGTGTGTGTGTGTGTGTGTGTGTGTGTGGGTGTGTAAAAGATGAATTATATAGATACAGCTAGGTATGAGGCATATGAGTGTCAATATGTGTAGACAGCTGACCGCATACAAGTCTTATGTGTATGCATGTGTGTTTACATATTGTACATATTCATGTATGTACAATTAAATAGCTACTATCGAACATGTATACAGTGCAGTAACATGTATAAGTGTCCACAATGTAGATATATCAGTGCTCAAATGATCATGTACACATTGTGATATGTGTGTGTGTGTTGGTGAACAGTGATACATATACTATGCTAGGCTTGGAAGTTTGAATTATTATTCTTAGCGCATATCATCTAGAGGTAGGAGAATGAGGAAATGTTTTAATAAATAAATATGCAGAATATGATGGTTGTATAATAAGTTATCTCGTGCTAGCATATATGCTCTGTAAGTTTGTGTGTGTGTGTGTGTGTGTGTGTGTGTTTCTTTTCATGATTATATGTATTATGAAAAAATCGTCGAAAAATAAACAATTACAAAAATAAAAGAATTGATCCTGGGGTCTGGCCTCAACCCTAGGGATCTAGTTTCTGAGTCACAACATGGAAACATTTGAGATCCCCATCCCATAACCATACATTAAATTGCTGGGCATGAAAAATCTAATAAAGCCATACTACAAGAATTGGCATTGGGGCCTGGCATATTTCCTTGGATCTCATTTGGAGAATATTTTGCCATGATTGCTTAGATATCAAGGTGAGCGTTACAGGCCCTCTGAGCCTCTTGTTTGTGATTCTTTCCCTGTCTTCAAGGTGCATGGTTATATGTGAATCCAGTACATGAATCGAACCCACAACCTTTCACACGAAAATTAAGACTGCCATAGCCTCTACAAAGAAATTAGTCTTATACGGAACTAAGATTCAAACTCCAGTTACGTTTTTTTCGTCAAAGGTGGTTAATATGGGTCCGTCCCACACTGTTGAAGCATACTCAACTAATGGTCTTACTACGGTCTGGTATGCAGCCGCCTTGATAAACTGTTTTCAACCTCTCATATTCCTTCTCAGTACTCCAATGATCCTGTTGACTTTGCTTGTGATGTTACTCACATGCCAGTCCCATCTTAGGTGTTGGTCGATGGCCACGCCAAGGTATTTGCTGCTGCTGACGATCTCTAGGGTGTGGCCATGCACGGTGTACGTGGTCTACAGCGGTTTCTTCCTCCTGTTTGTGATATGTATAACAGTACACATTTCTTGGTGAAAAGCAATCTGCCATTGCTGTTCCCTGTTCTGCAGTTTGTCCAGATCTTGTGTAAGTTTAACGAATCTTTCCTGAATGATTAGCCACGGTATCTGTAGATATGCTATCCGGTAAGTCATTTATAAAGGTAAGCCGTAAAAGTTGTCGAAAAACTGTCCCCTGTGCGACTTCAGAACGAACAGCCGCAATAGATGATGTTTTGCCGTCTAATGTCACTTACTGGGTCCGATGCGATAGAAAGTCTATAATCCACATCTATATGTTCCGTCTCACCCCGTAGAATTCTAGTTTCCGGAGGAGTCGCTGTCGCGGCATCTTGTCAAAAGCCTGCATGAGTACATCCATCTACTCCCCCACTCCCCCTCGGCCAATTACTTCGCTATCTCCTGAATATTAAGGATTAGTTGTGTTCCGCAGGACAAACGTGATCTGAAACAATGTTGCTCGTCGACCAGGATGTTATTATTGTCGTAGTGATCCATGATGTTGCTGTAGATAATGTGCTCGAGCAATTTACTTGCAATCGACGTCAGTGACACTGAGCGGTTATTGGCAGGGTTGTGTCTGTCTCCCATCATACAAATATGTACAATTGAAGCTTTACTTCAGTCCTCAGGTATTTCCCACTTCTCAGGGAGCACTGGACAAACCTGGTAAGAATAGGGGCTACATGAAGAGCGGAGTCCTTGAGGGTCCTAGCTGGTATGGAGTCTGGGACTGAGGCCTTGTGTGGCTACAGTCAGTCCAGTCAGCAGCGTATGCACTCCTCGCACATCTGTGGTGATGTCGGGCATTGTAGGGTGCTGGCTCCTTCCTTTGTCCGGAAGTTCACTCTCAAGTCCTCTTCTATGTAAACCGATTCGAACTGGCTGTTTAAGATCTCGAACTTAGTTCCGGTGTCACTGTGTAGAAATTCGAAGCCGTCTTGGTGGTTTAATGGGGCAACTCCACTGCTGTCTGTCATTTGACTTTTTAGATACGACCAGAACTACTTACGGCTGTCCGTGTATTGGTTGCTGATGACTTCATATCGGTATATGTCATGTGCTTTCCTCGTTTCTTGCTGGGTGATGACCTTCAATTTCCTATATCTTTTCCAATCCTTCTGTGTCTTAGTGCTCTTAGCTTTCTTGTAGGCCCTTGCTTTCCTCCTACTCAGGCGATTTATGTCACTGTTCGCACACGGATTGGTGTATGTTGTTGACGTGAGTTTTGATGGAACGTGTTTGTCGATAAGACTCAGTCATCTGTCTGGTTTATCGCGTCCCCTCCTCTTTGAAGGAGTTAGTATCACTCACAATAATCAATTCATAAGTTATTGTACTAGGCTCGGTTATAACCGGAACAGGGACGTAAAGCCCCATCAGTCAATCAATCAATCAATTGGTTTGTCACATGCGATACAATACACTTATCTCTTCATTGCACGCTGCATGGTACCACTGGTGACGTTTCACCTTCTTGAACACACCACATGGATATGAGTTCTGACGTTGTGGTCCTGTATTGGTCTCGAGGCCACTAATGACAAGGAAAAAAAGTTTGTACCTTTTTCTGATACTGGGAGTTTCTTAATATGCTTCAGCCAAACGTAAACCGACTCTTTGTTAGGGATTGTGTCTGTATGCTGTAATGACAGCGAGTAATCGTTCTCATCGTGTATGAAGTTATTCAGGACTTCCCGTCCTTTGTAATACACTTATTTTTCTTGGCGTATTTTTGTGCCGTCATTTCCGTATTGCGTATCGGGCATTTCAATACCGCAGTGTAAATTGTAATATGTAGTCAATAATACATGTGCGTGACGATGATATGTCAACACCTGATATCGAAAATTAGCTGGGAAATGTGTAATCACACGTACTTCAGAAATAAAGATTCCGTTACAAAGACAGTAACGAACTCACGGAAAGACACTGACAGGAGACCAGGCGACTTTAAGAAGGTCGCAAACGGAATGCGGACTTAGCGTTTTGTGTACCAACTACCAACCTCACGTGTGTATAGCTCGTACTTACACCAGTTCACAAGCTCGAAGTTGTTGCGACTTTCGCTGTCGAGCGAGTTACGTTCTGTCGAGTCAATTGTTTTTATAAATACAGTTCACTGACTCTGTTGAAATAGTGTTTTGTAAAAAAAATAAAGATCCAGATGAAAATGCGTATGATGGTGCACGTGAGAACGGCATACCATGCAATAGCCTCTAGTTACACATGTATCTGAAATGTAAATATACCATGCGTAAGCTGGCTGTGGAATCATGTCCAACGTGTACATGATTAAGAGTAATTTAGTTCCATGAAAGAACAATAAATTGTCACTTTGGATATCATAATTTTAATTAATTTCAATCATTGATATTTTTTTACTAGAGATAACTGTCATTGTGTAAATTTAATCCCGCTGTAAAATTTTCCAATTTGTTTCAAGGAAGACAACTCTCGACATGATCAGGGTGATTGTAAAATGTAAAATTAATTATTAAGCCATTGTATATAACTTTGTTGAATTGTCCACTATTTCTGTATAAAAATGTGTGTCCTGTTTGCTTTTAGCTTGTAGATTATCACTTTTATCCACACTTTCATCCTGATCCTGGCCAGTTAGCTATATACACTGTATATAGGCGCTTGTAAAAGAGTTGAATGATGATCGTTAGTAAAGTTAAAAATGTTCCCAAAATCTTTCTGTTTCATGCAAAAGGTATGATAAAATTTCGATTAGAATACAGTCAATTTCACTCTTTTTGTCACCTGCCAGATAGAGTTCCTTGCACCACCGGACATGCGCATTCCTACACTAGTTACAACTGGTTTCCCTCAGTAGTTACACCATACATGTAAATGCCGAAAAATGTAAAAAAAAAAAAAAATGAAAAAATGAAAAAAATACAGCTGAAAATACGAATAACCATTGAAATAGACAATAAGCTTATAATTGATAGTGTAAATAGCAGCGTGGATTGGCGCAAAGCAACCACGCCAATACAACGCGTGCCCAACAGAATGATTGATTCATTGTAACGGTTATTATCTAATCAGTGACTATTTAAAATAAAGGTGACCATAAAAAAAAGCTCGTACTTAAGCTTAATTCCAACATGTAATTTCAAACTTGGTTTTTATCATATTTGAGCTGTCTATGTTAAAAAAAATAGATAGAGCCAGTACACGTAGGATAATTAAACGTGGTAAAGCTCAATTGGAAAGTTTCACAAGTAAGTTTCAGATCTCATTTTGACTCTAGTAATGAACAAGACGCCCATGGGCCTTAACGGTCACCTGATATATTTATACAGAGAGTTAATTTTGTTTTTAACATGAAAAAAATATTATTCAAAATGACAAAATACAATAAAACCACCTTATTCAATATCTAGCATACAGATTTAAGACTGAAAAGTATTTGAAACTAGCACCTCTGATTCTAAACAAGGAAAATGAAGTATTTTTAGCAGACTGACTCATTTGGGCCCCACCCTTCAGGGTTAAAATTCCAATCAAGTTATTAATATGTAATATTCAAAGTATCATTTGCCATTATAAACCATAATAAATTTTGCCCCCCCCCCCCCTCCTTCCCCAGGGGGTAAACGTGAGACCCTAGGGTCATAAACCTTAAGACCCTTCCATCTATGAAGAGTATTTGATTCTACCATATCTGGGTCTTGAGAAGAAGATTTTTGAAATTTCAGTCAATTCGACCCTTTTTGGCCCCACCCATCAGCCCCTGGGGGTCAGTCAGGGCTGATATGAGCATACTATAAAACTGCTACATAATACTGATAATGCTAACCTAAATTGAATTACTTTCAATGGAAATTAACAAAGGTTGGGTCAAAATGTGATTTCCCTATATAAACTATAGTAAAGTTTACCCCCCCCCCAGGGGGAAACGTGAGACCCCCGGGTCAAGAAATTCACAATTTTGGTAAAGCACATTAATACCCTTCCATCTATGAAAAGTATTTGATTGTACCATATCTGGGTCTTGAGAAGAAGATTTTTGAATTTTAGTCAATTTGACCGTTTTTGGCAACCCCCTCAGGCCCCTGGGGACTGGGGACCAAATCGGCCACTATTTTTGTTGACCTTTGACCATGGAAGGTTTCTGCAAAATTTCATTGAAATTGGTTCAGGGGTTTTGGAGAAGAAGTCTAAAATGTAAATTGTTTACGGACTCACGACGGACGACCTAAAAAAGTGACTAAAGTTGTGGATAAGGATATTTCTATGCTCCTTCGAAATCGCGTTTTGCGAGGTAGACAGGGAAAGAATTACAAAAAAACGTATACGTTTACTATACGGAACTGGTGTCTGGTTCCCAGTTCCGATTAAGGAAAAACGTAACTGGAGTCTGACACTAAGTTCCGTATAATACCAATTACTTTATAGAGGCTATGGGGGGTCTTAATTTTCGTGTGAAAGGCTGTGGGTTCGATTCCAGTAATTGATTCTGATCTAACTACGCGCCTTTGACCTATCGTTTTTCGAGGTAGACAAGGAAAGAATAACACAAAAAAACGTAAACGTTTACTATACGGAACTGGGGGCTGGTTCCCAGTTCCGTTTAAGGAAAAACGTAACTGGAGCCTGACACTCAGTTCCGTATAATACCAATAACTTTATAGAGGCTATGGTGGTCTTAATTTTCGTGTGAAAGGTTGTGGGTTCGATTCCAGTAATTGATTCTGATATAACTACGCGCCTTTGACCTATCGTTTTTCGAGGTAGACAGGGAAAGAATAACACAAAAAAACGTAAACGTTTACTATACGGAACTGGGGTCTGGTTCCCAGTTCCGTTTAATGAAAAACGTAACTGGAGTCTGACACTCAGTTCCGTATAATACCAATTACTTTATAGAGGCTATGGGGGGTCTTAATTTTCGTGTGAAAGGTTGTGGGTTCGATTCCTGTTCTTGATTCAGACGGAACTAGGGTCTGGTTCCCAATTCCGTTTACCTTAAACGGAACTAGGGTCTGGTTCCTAGTTCCGTTTATCTTAAACGGAACTAGGAACTAGGAACTAGGTACCAACTTCAGGCATTGGGCTTTGAACCAGATGTAGGCAGGGTAGCTATGTGACTTACTAATAAATTGTGTAAATAATCAAAATATTATTTAGATATGAATATTTTCTGGGAAGTTTGAATGAGGAATGCATCCCTCTTCGTATCCGAATGAAAATCAGGCCATATTTTTACAACGACAGCGCGGCGGACGACTGGAAAGAGAATAATGCAGACTACTACGACCAATATAATTGGAATAGAGATTCCAGCGATTATTGATCCAACGATCAGTAAAAATACAACGAAGTAAACCCGCTTATACTAACACTGTGTAACATTACATTTTACTTCGTGTGTTTTCTGCTCACCATGAACCTGAAGCCTTTGACTTGGAATGCTAGAGGAATTTCCTCATCAGCAGCTTGTATTGGACATCTGTTGTCCATGCCAGAATATCAAAGTGACATTGTCATTCTAACCGAGGCAAATATCTGTGCGACTAATGTAGATATTTTAGATAAAATTCACAATCGATACTACGGAATCCCGAGATCGAGAAATGACGTAAGCCTTGAATCATTACGTCACAAAGTTGTGGCTTTGATAAAGAAAAACCTATATTCTATAGTGTTTCTATGCTCGATAATGTCAGCAATGATAGACTAATAGCAATAAAGATACATACTAATAATAATGTCAGCAATGATAGACTAATAGCAATAAAGATACATACTAATAATAATGTCAGCAATGATAGACTAATAGCAATAAAGATACATACTAATAATAATGTCAGCAATGATAGACTAATAGCAATAAAGATACATACTAATAATAATGTCAGCAATGATAGACTAATAGCAATAAAGATACATACTAATAATAATGTCAGCAATGATAGACTAATAGCAATAAAGATACATACTAATAATAATGTCAGCAATGATAGACTAATAGCAATAAAGATACATACTAATAATAATGTCAGCAATGATAGACTAATAGCAATAAAGATACATACTAATAATAATGTCAGCAATGATAGACTAATAGCAATAAAGATACATACTAATAATAATGTCAGCAATGATAGACTAATAGCAATAAAGATACATACTAATAATAATGTCAGCAATGATAGACTAATAGCAATAAAGATACATACTAATAATAATGTCAGCAATGATAGACTAATAGCAATAAAGATACATACTAATAATAATGTCAGCAATGATAGACTAATAGCAATAAAGATACATACTAATAATAATGTCAGCAATGATAGACTAATAGCAATAAAGATACATACTAATAATAATGTCAGCAATGATAGACTAATAGCAATAAAGATACATACTAATAATAATGTCAGCAATGATAGACTAATAGCAATAAAGATACATACTAATAATAATGTCAGCAATGATAGACTAATAGCAATAAAGATACATACTAATAATAATGAAATGATCACCATATTAGGCGTGTATATGCCAAGTGACAGTAATTTACAGGATTACGATCTATTACTTCAACAACTGCGTGACGCATATGTTTATTATTCGCTGTCAGGAAAAGTGATTCTTTGTGGCGACTTTAATGCAAGGATAAATGAAAACCCTCAATGCCCTGTGTCAAAACACAAATCTACATCACTTAAGAAGGTAATCACGGACCTTAACTTAGTTCCATTATTTCATTTCAACAAAGTTTATTGTTTAGAAAACAAATGGACTGGACAACAGGCAAGCCTATATAAGTCCTCTCCAATAGGTACCACATATATACAAGTCAAAGTGAATAAAGTAAATAATAGATATCATAGACAGTAATGTATATATATAAAGAGAAATAGATTTTCACATGAAATCATTGATGTTAGTATTACACAATATTCAGAGAGTAGAATGATTACTATGGGTAATGTATAATAATTAAATATGTAAACATCTACTCAAACTTATACATACTTGCATACCCACATGCCTACATGTCACACACACCCTCACACACCCTCACACATACAACACATCAATATTAGATGTGTTCTCAGCCTTAGTAAGTCAGTAATCTACATTATTACAAAGTTACTACATATATATGTGATAGTGATATATATAATATCCAGACTGTACAATAATAGAGGTCTTCAGTAGATTTCAATCATTCAATTATTATATTATAATCTCTTAAATCGTTCAGTTCCATTTATATAGTATTGGACATAAGTTAAAATAAGTTCATTATATAGTATTGGACATAAGCTAAAATAAGTTCATTATATAGTATTGGACATAAGTTAAAATAAGTTCATTATATAGTATTGGACATAAGTTAAAATAAGTTCATTATATAGTATTGGACATAAGTTAAAATAAGTTCATTATATAGTATTGGACATAAGTTAAAATAAGTTCATTATATAGTATTGGACATAAGTTAAAATAAGTTCATTATATAGTATTGGACATAAGTTAAAATAAGTTCATTATATAGTATTGGACATAAGTTAAAATAAGTTCATTAATAGCGAGCGCAGCGAGCGCTTTTTGTATCGTACGCGTGGTATATATATATAATTCAAGCAAAAATCTATATATAGTAACACAAAACGAAACTACAATACTATACGATCTTTTTCCTTTACATCGTGCAGAACTTTAAAATTTGCGACGCTCTGATTGGTTATTTATAGATCAGAAGCTAAACAATCGCCGTTTTAAACATCTCTGTGGGAATAAAAAATGTTTCAAATCGTATCTTATTTACGTGAACTTTGCAAACGTATTTGTTATGGTTTGAAGTGTTTCTTCCTTAAAACGGGTTTAAAAATTAAAGTTATCGACGTTTTTTACGAATCCGTTTCGCAATAAATATATTTGCGGTTTAAAAAATCGCGGGCTTCAACATTTGCAACATTCTGATTGGCTGAAAAAGACCGGAACCGAAAACTTCACCGGGAAGCCTGCGAGAGGATATATCCGCTATCAAATATACCAGCTTTGACCTCATCACAGACAAGTTTCATGTATGACTCAAAAGTCTACCAATTTTAATATGTGTTTGTCACTCTTTCAACAAGAAAACAACCGTCGACTTCACGAATGCTAGGCCTGTGCAAGTCTAGTCACTTCAGTGTAATTGAGAACCGGTCAGACGAAGAGTTTCTTTGTTTATCAGCGACAATGCTGATGACACTACTGCAAGCATACACCCTTAAAAGGGCCATTAACTAGCCCCTTAAAATTTCCCATTAAAAATACCATTACTGATGTCTATAATTTTGTACCTTTAATTAGTATTAAATGAAAGATTTTAATAGTAGTTTGAGAGCTATTAAAATTTAGTGGTTTTGAATTGTCAGGACTATTAAAAGGCTGAAAACAAGTGCATTAAATAATGGTTATTAATAAATTATTAATGGCAATTAATACATTATTAATGGCAATTAGTACATTATTAATGGCAATTAAAGGTACAAAATTAGTTGACTTAAAAAAACAACACTAAAATTTGAATATATTTTAAGGATTTAATGGCATAACAAACCATTAATAGCCATAAACAATTCATGTTTCAAAGTATAATTCAAAGACATTACTTGCTGTTAAAACCATTAAAAACAATATGATTAAAAGGCATTACTTTCTATAATAATGGCACTTAAACAAAAATTGTAAACATTCATTAAATCAAACTATCTGCAGAACTTGCCGTGTTAGCAACAAGCTATATATCTAAAATAAAATGCAAATATATGTACTGTACATCTTCATGTCAATGGAATTATATATTACAATCAATGCTGAATGAAATAAACCAATAAAACTGACTTCGTGTACATGTACTTTTTTTTCTCCAATGTTTCTTTGAATTTATAGCCTTTAGCATATATAGCTCTCCATTCTTTTGTTACATTCAGTAATGAAATCATTAACACGATTCATGTCTTTGAAAACAATAGCCCCAAATTTGCCCATTGGGGATAGTTTAAGGTAGTTGTTGTCCTTGGGCAATTTCCACACACATAATTCCATATTCGGATTCACTTCGTAATCTTTTGTGCGGATTTTCATCTCAGCAACATCAACGTCGTGTTGAGAAACTGATTGGTCCTTTCTGGCAAAAACTTTTGAAGTATTTCGAACAGTAAAGTCATTGGTCATGTCAACAGTTTGGAGAATTCCACAATACAGTTGTTTTTTGGAATATTCCATTAGCACAAAGTTTTTGAACAGTTTCCCCCTCAAATCTGCGACTGCCAACTATATATCACTCGAAATTGATAAAAATACTCACGTTTTATGACGTTATCCAGAAATAACTTTTTTCTTCCTGCTAAGATGGAGCTCAAAGGAGGAGCAGATTTCCATAGCCCTACAGAGTCGGCCGCATCTTTCAAGAGATGACAAAAAATCTTTTGAGCACATGAAGGCTTTCCCCGCCTCTGTGTTTTTTCTCAAGTAGGTCGTCGGCAGAATAGTACAGGTCTGCAGGATGATCAGATCCAGAAAGGTGTTCTCCAGATTTATTAAAATGATCTTGTTCATCTGTGCTAGTATTGTCATCACTAAAGACATCAGATTCAGAAAAGCTTGTTGCACTACTAGTAGTAGTGCTATATGTACCAGTATTTGTACATGGATTCCTTGACTCCCTCTGGTATTTTCTTATTACAACTCGATCCATGGCATTTGTGAATATATCTAATAAATCTTCGTTTATGAATTCTAGAAGGTTTTCAGTGGATATGCCATTATCTGTGAAGAAACAAATATTGAAATAAGACAAAAATAAGAATGATATCGAACGAAAAAAATTAACAACAAATTTTTTATTTATGACCTAAGTATTTAAAATTGTGAAGGAGCCTTTGAAATTTGAAAATATCATGTCGAACTATCATAAATTTGATAAGGTTCATGAAGTGTAGAAAGAATTCATATACATGTTATTGTATATCTGACACTAGGTAACAGTACATGTTACTATAGTAATCCTATCAAACTTGGCCAAAATTTAACTTGTAATTATAAGCACACTTCACATTTAGTATTGACGTCACACGTAAACTTCAAAGTGACTCATGTAGCACAGTAGTAATTAAAAGTGAATAACAACACCAAAACTTGCATGGATGCCCAGGTCTGTATAATATTGATATTTAATAATTATGACAAAAATCATTAAATTAATGTAGAGTAAAATCTAGGTAACGTTTAGGCCTACTGAAGTTTAATATTTTGAAAATTATTTTTCAGAGACTACACGAACAAAAATATAATATATATGTGTTATTCACTGAATCTGCGAGGTTTTAAAACTACAATAAATGGTCAGGACAAGACGTTTATAGTACATTGAGACATTAAGGAAATTTCCATTTTTAAAATGTATAAAAACCGCTACAGTAAATTAGTACTAAATCTAGATCTAGTGAAATGTGAATTAAAATCACGCTGAACTGCATGGTAAAATACGGTACGAGTTGGCGGTCTGTACTGAAAATTCAACTCAATTGATTTGCACAAACGCAGCAGATAATGGTTTCAATGCATCGATCTTCAAAATTCCAAAAATACAAACCTCGGATGGCATTTTCACCCTCCTCACTTAAAACCGGCCGCATGTTGCCTGCCATTNTGATAACAGAAATGGTTGGCCCTTGGCCTATTAAAGGATTTTTTTGTGTGATGATGAACATGAACAAATACATAATTATATATTTTACCATGATATACTGTATGTACTTTTGGCAGTTGATCAATGACCCAACGAGGGTCAATGCATAACATGTACAGGTGTTGACAAACAAATTGACACCAAGTTGAAATATTATCACGTTAGAGCACAGGTTTTTGACGTTCTATCAAAATAATATAATGGATCAGATGATACAAATAACTGTTTATATAAATGTTTATTTACTACATAAACATTAAAACAGCTATTTGTATCATCTGATCTTTTATATTATATTGATAAAATTGTCAAACACCTGTTGTTAGCTGATAGGGTAGACAGACCGGACGGCACCGAACAAATCTAGCAGATGACCATATAACATGGGATATTCCTGTCTGAGTTGCGAGAATGTATTTCAAATTTTTACGTTGTAGTTCCCAATTTTGGTTTTCAGAAAATAAACTAAATTACAAACATTATAAAATTGGCTCATACTTTTGATTGACATGCGTTAAAGATCATTTTAGTATTATATTAAAACACAATTGATTTTTCATTTTAAATACTTTTTTTATCTTTCAACAGATTTGAATATGAGGAAGCTGCATGTC
>NW_018408558.1:111574-126803 GCF_002113885.1 Mizuhopecten yessoensis
TGAGCTGCCTGAAATACATGTGTACCTGCATATGTGGGTTAAACGTAAGTATATGCGTAGCCTACTTTGTCAGTTCGTGTCTGTGTCACAACATGACTCCCCCGTCCCTACCATGGTGAGATTTGCTTCAAGTCAGTCGGTTCAATCACAGGGGTTCGTTACAAATGTCTGAACTACACATATGCTCTACTGATATGGGTAACAGCACACATAATGACTTCTTGTTTGTTATGACCAACTTTGCTTCATTATGTCATAACAAAATGTTTACCAAAATCTGGCCTGTTGAGGGTATTGTAATGTGTTTTTGACAGTATAGCCCCACTTTTCAATTTTTAGTAACAGCGACCTCGACTTTGACATGATAAAATTGTGAAACTCCTGGTCCTTTGCACATCTATATGTTTTAGAAATTTCGGCCTTTTGGAGTCCCGAGATAATCTCCGGAAACAAAAGTGCTGAAAGACAGACAGACAGACAGACAGACAGACACTGTGATAACTATAGGGCACTAATGAAAGAAGGTTTGTAGAATTTCATATTGCCAATGGTTTGTCAAAAAAAAAAAAAAGAAAAAAAAAAAAAAAAACATCACCTCTCTCTGTTTATGCAAACTTGAGTCCCCTTTGCCCAAAGATGCTCCAGAACAAATTTGGTTAATATCCTTTAATATGTACAAAAATTAAATTTCCCTTATTGGGCCCCACACCTCTGCCCATACCGGCCATATGAGCTAAAATTGGTTGACAGCATAAACACAAATATTATAAACAAATAAAAAAAATTCAAACTATGAGAATGAAATGTTAACAAATCTTTTGCAAAAGATACCGTTGTTTAATTGTCACTCAATGCTGAACTAAAATTACGTGGAGCAACATGTTGAGATATAATTAAACTTTAGATACAATCAAATTTTCACACCTGCCTAAGTTTGCAGAAAGTTGCAGAATTCATCATAATAAATTGTAATTTTTAAAGGTGCTTGAAATATCGCCCAACACCATTCACAGGGAAAAAAAGGGTGTTAAAAACTTTATCTGGAAGTTTGCAATAATAAAATATTGTATATTACAAATTTGTGTCTTGTTGTGACAGGTAAAATTGATATATTTTAGGGAGGAATTAATAATAATGTATGAATATTTTAAAATGAATTTTAACTGTCATTGTACAATACCAGAAAGCTAATAATATAACATGTAAGATCTTTATTTAAAATTGCAAATTTAAAAAAAGATGTGTCTTGTTGGTACAGGTAAAATCACTGAATTAATGCTATCTTATTTTACAAGAGGCCCAGAGGGCCTGTATCGCTCAACTGGATACCTAAACAATCATGCCAAACTATTCTCCAAATGAGATCAAGGGAATATGCCAGACCCCAAGGCCAATCCTTGTAGCATAGCTATATTAAATTTTTCATGCCCAGCAATTTTTTTATGGTTATGGGGTGGGGATCTCAACCGTTTCAAAGTTATGGCCCAGGGACTATGTCTCCAAGGGTGGGGCCAGACCCTAGGGACATCCTGGAAGCAAATTTGCATTCTTCTCTTTATACTCAGTAATTGTATAAATTATTATATGGTGGGGATCTCAACCATTTCCAAGTAATACATTTTGTTGGCCCCACCCCTTAGCCCGTGGGGTCAGCCCCACCATTTTTACAATTTTGAATCCCTGCCTCCCATGAATACTTCCGACCAAATATGATCAATATCTATGACA
Organism: Mizuhopecten yessoensis; assembly: GCF_002113885.1. Classification (NCBI taxonomy): domain Eukaryota; kingdom Metazoa; phylum Mollusca; class Bivalvia; order Pectinida; family Pectinidae; genus Mizuhopecten; species Mizuhopecten yessoensis. Next base: position 113,303 of record NW_018408558.1, read on the forward strand.
TAGTTTTGCAGAAGAAGTCGTTTATAGCAATATAACCAAATTGCCCCCTTTTGGCCCCGCCCCTCAGCCCCCTGGGGGTCAGCCTAACCGTTTGTACAATTTTGAATCCCCACCACCTAGAGATGCTTCCAGTCAAATAAGGTTGATATCCATCACTTAGTTCCAGAGAAGAAGTCACTTAAAGCAGTATAGCCAAATACCCTTTTTCGCCCTGCCCCTTAGCCCTCTGGGGGGTCAGCCACACCATTTGTACAATTTCAAATCCTTGCCTCCCTGAAATGCTTTTGCTCAAATATGATTGATATCCAGTGCACAGTTCTACAGAAGAAGTCGTTTGTAGCAATATAGCCGAATTGCCCCCCTTTGGCCCCGCCCCTAAGCCCCTGGGGAGTCAGCCCCATCATTTGTACAATTTTTAATCACCACCACCAAGGGATGCTTCCAGTTAAATATGGTTGATATCCACTTCTTAGTTCCAGAGAAGAAGTCGCTTAAAGCAATATGGGCAAATTGCCCCCTTTTGGCCCCGCCCTCAGCCCCCTGGGGGGTCAGCCCCACCATTTGTACAATTTTGAATCCCCACCATCTAGGGATGCTTCCAGTCAAATTTAGTTTAATTCCAACCACTGGTTAAGAAGAAGAAGTCGTTTAAAGAAATTGTTGACGGACGGACGACGGACCCCACGGTATGGCATAAGGTGAGCTAATAATAAGGAATTAATTTTGGGTATTGCCCAAAATTTTACACTCAGAAAAAAAGGCTAATTTTTATCTAGAACTAATAACTTACATGTACATGTATGCTACATTCTGGCACCAAAATATACATAGAATTTCATTATTTCTGAGATTGTGGCAATTGTGATTTTCCGCCCGAGCGGAGCGTGGCGAAACTTTTTTCTGAAGGTGTATTACTAAGCTATTTCTATCACTGCCGAGCGTAGAAAGCAAGAATTTATCGGACATTATTTCCTTTGTCAAACAGATCGAGTGAGGCGTAAAATAGATTTTTGAGTTTGCGATATTATTTCAGGTTATATTTTATAACGTAGAGTATCTATGTTTTATGATGGCCGAGCGGAGCAGGTGTTAACATGTAGTTTTTTTAATTAAAATGTTGATGCTTGTGTCATGTGCATGTAGTTTAGACAAGCATTTTGGCACTCAATATTGATTTATTTTGTCATAAATGTGAGTTATGATTTAACTGTTTGTCTTTTATTGTGAATTTGTACGCATACATATATGTACAAGGGCAACACCTAATGAAAAGGATATACATGCTAGGCTTTTATGCTAACATTGGTTATTATCATATAATTCACCTGATAAAGTGATCTTAAGGAGGGTGCTTCATTATTTTTGACATTTTTGAAATATGTTTTTTAATTGGTATAATAAATCACTCCTTGTGATCATGTGTACATGAAATCACAGGTGAAACTACAGGTTTATCTACCATGAAATGGACTCTACCTTTGAAATAACACTTGACCTATATACCTAATTCCAACAGATGGCAAAGTCCTCTCTCTCTGTGATCATCACACCATGACATTATAGAACAATAACGTTAGGTAGAGTCAGTCCGGTGAGCCTTGACCACTGACCTGACTGGAAACCCTACTAATATATAGACGAATCCCCTATTGTTTAGAGTATAAGTAGTGGACTCCTTGTTTGGGCAAGACCCTAAACTTAGACATATATAGATATTCAAACTGCTGGCAAAAGGGAAGCCATAGAAAAATCATAGTTGAAGGGATGGTTGATATGAGAAGGAAAACCCATATGAAAAAGCGGAAAATCTTCAAAAACCTTGGTCCAGATTATTTTTGGACACAGACAGAAAAAAGGGTGTTGCCCGGGCTACTAGGGCAACACCCCTGGGTCTGCCACTGGGTAATACACTTTACAATTTAGATAGAGCATGTAACATAAGGTTTTTCTGCACGTTTTGTCTTGTTGAAATGATGACGTAAGAGTTGATTAAAGTTTAACTTTGAAATTTAATAAGAGATAACTTTTGACTTGATGGCGGGATATTCTGGAGTGTCCAAAATAAACCCGATGTGTTCCGTACAGAGTCTAGAACCTAACTGATTTACAATAAACATATCACAGTTAAATACATGTACGTACAATAAAGGTACCTGAGGGTTAAGTGACAGGTGTCGCTAATTGTTAGATCAATTACCCTTGGTCAGTGTCCACAAGGTAAAGGCTATTACACTAATCCTGTTGTGTAATGTTGCATAATGTGATGGACAAAAGTAATGAGTTATGAAAGTAAGTTTACAGAGAGTACGTCCTTAGGAATATAAAAACTTTACACATGAGTCTTATCTCAAATGTTACAAAGGATATATAGTCATTACAATTAAGGATAATGCCACATGTATATAGCCAAATTATGTCTAAATGTCATATTCAATTTTTTTATTTTTTTTCAACAAATAATTTCATATAAGTACAACATATAATTAGNCACATGTATATAGCCAAATTATGTCTAAATGTCATATTCAATTTTTTTATATTTTTTCAACAAATAATTTCATATAAGTACAACATATAATTAGATATTACTGGCACATTCATCACAAATCAGCAGCAACAACAACATCATCGAAATCATAATTCATCGCTTTCATCATCATCATCATCATCATCATCATCATCATCATCATCATCATCATCGTCGTCGTCGTCGTCGTGGCCGTCGTCGTCGTCTTATAACTCATCATCATGAAATAATCATCTCTTTAAATCAACATCAAATACTACATCATCATCCGTCAAAGTACAACAACATGAAATAATTACCATTTTAACACGAATTTCATAAAACTGGTACATTTTTCACAAATCAACGATATTATTAAAATTATTACCACTTTCATCATCATCATCATCATCATCATCATCATCATCATCATCATCATCATCAAAATATCAACATCATCGAAAACATCTATATCAACATCATCATCATCATCATCAACATCATCATCATCATCATCATCATCATCATCATCATCAACAACAAAAAACAACAACATTGAGCATTTACCATGAAAGATTGTACGAACAAAACATGGACATGATACGATTGAGTAATACAAAATTAGGTAAAACAAAGTTATAAGTTAAACAATCCTTCGTTTGTTAGCTTCAGTAATAAATTTACCTAACAAATTCAGTTCTTTTACATTGTGTGTTTTACGGATGGTTTTTGCCAGTAATATTTTTTAATATCTCCTTAGATCTAGATAACGTGGGCAGGTAAATAAAAAATGAAATTCATCTTCTATCTCTATTAGGTCACAGTTACTGCAATATCTATTATTCCTTGCAACATTCCTGTATCTTCCCGTTTCTATTGCAAGATTGTGAGCTGACACGTTATTTGGTAATCATAATTCGACGTTGTTTTGGTATAAACTTTGTTAAATAATATTGCAACATCACGGTATCTACCATGTAACTATAGAGATCACATTTACTTGAGATGGCAACGAGTTGAATAAAGTTTGTTTTGCCTGATCATCTATGCGCTGTTAAATAATAGGTAGTAGACAGATGTCGGTAGCTGCCTGCCTTAACCATATATATCCAAACCCTAGTTCTAATAATTTATGCTTTATGAATAATAACCAATTTCGTTTTGGGTTTTCCCTCCAAGTTTCTTTTAATAAAAACTGAAATGCTTCTTCTAGAATACAATTTTCACAATTTAACAACTTAAACCAATATTTAAACATTCGAATCATCTGATTGTTTGCCAGAGGAAGTCGTCCAAGCTCAAGATATACCATAGCATTGCACGTAGATTTGTTAACGCACAGTATATTTTTACAAAATTCCATATGAACCCTTTCTATTTCAACTCCTTTATAACTACCCCATATTTTACAGCCATAATATAATACACTACTCACATATGTGTCAAAGAGGTGTAGCATAGTTTTGATGTTTAAATGAATGAGTTTATATTTAGATCGTAAGGCAAAAAGCGCTTTACGACCTTGCTTTGCTACATGTTTAACCATGAAACTGAATTTGTTATTATATCTAAACAGAACCCCCAGATAACAGAATTGATCCACAATTGAAATTTTGTTGCCATTATACACCCAGCTTTCTGATTCTCTAATAATTCCACTATTTCTGAAAAACATAATTTTGGTTTTATCGGTATTAACTGTTAATTTCCACTTATTCGAATACTCACTTAGATTGTTCAAGAGGCTTTGTAAACCTTCGATTGACTCAGAAAATAAAACTAAATCATCTGCATAAAGAAGAAGAAATAAACTCAATTCCCCAAAATCATAATAGGATGCTCCATTTTCTATAAAACTATTTTCAAAGTCATTTAAAAACAAAGAAAAAAGTAACGGGGATAAAATTTCCCCTTGCATCAATCCAACATTATTAGAAAAAAAGTTCGAACATTTGCCATTAACTAAAACACAAGATTTAACTAATGAGTATAAAGACTTAATTGTAGACAAAAATTTACCTCGAACACCCAGCTTTGTTAACTTGCACCACAGGCTTACTCTATCTACGAAATCAAATGCCTTGCGGAAATCTACGAAACAACAATATAACCTCTTTCTTTCAGATAACGTTTTCGAAATTATAGTTTGCAAAGCGAAAATAGCATCCACAGTGCTTACCCCTGGACGGAATCCAAATTGTGCGTCTGTTAAAATATCATATTTAGTACAAACGTCAATCAAACGTTTGTTAAGTATGGATGTAAATAATTTGCACATACAACTAATTAGACTGATACCTCGAAAATTATTAGGATCTGTTAAAGCGCCCTTTTTATGCACAGGTACAATGATTGCTTCGGACCAGTCAACTGGAAAACATCCAGATTGTAAAATATTGTTAAATAATACATGTAAAAAAGGTAACAACAACTGTTTACATTCAATAAAACATTCATTTAACAGACCATCTGGACCATGCGATTTATTTCGTTTCAGATTATTGATCGCCGTTGTAATGTCTCTAAACGAAATAGGAGTATCTAACTCATCAAACATTACATTATCATCATTCTCATTATTTATAATTTCGTTATGTCCAAAGTCAACTCCAGAATTTGCTACATTTTTGAAATGCTCAAATAATTGGTCCATTGAAACTTTAGGTGGATTTGATTTTTTCTTTGCAAACTTTTTATAAAAATATCTAGGATTATGTTTCCTCAAATACTCCATCATGTCACCCTCTACGCTAAAATATTGCTTCTTCAATTTAGATTCCAAAATTTTATATTGTTTTTTCTTTGTCATGAGCATTGCGTGATTTGTTGGATTTGCATTACTATTAAATACTCTTAAGGCAGATAAATATTTTCTATGTAAACATTTAACTTCATCATTAAACCAGGGCTTGTCATCCCTAGTCTCTACAGTCAAACATCTAACATTTTCAACATGGGTTTTCTTAGCACACTTATCATGTACAGTTTTACGAAAGAAAGGTTCCATTAATTCTTGTATTACCTTAGTGAACTTCTTTACACTGGAGTCGATGGATTCCTGATTTAATTCCCCCCTAATCTGGACATGTTCCTTAAGCTTGTCAGAATTTATATTTAATGACTCTGTGAATTGATGTTTATATTCATCATTCCATATATATTTCGGACTGTCCCTACCGTTACAATTGCCTTCAACAGTATCATTAATTGTGGACACTCTTTTACCATATAAATGTACATGTAAAGGAGCATGATCAGAAAACTCTGTAAAATTACATACTACAATTTTTTTCACAGTTGAGAACAAAGAAAAAGGCATTAACATATAGTCTATCACACTCATCCCATTTGATCCACAGAAAGTAAAATCATTTGATGATCCATCTATATCTCTACCATTTCTGATTCGCAGACCAGAAGATTTACATAGCTTAATTAATCTAGCACCATAGTCATTCGTACCAGGATCTGGGTTTACCCTATTAGGTAAATTGTCATCAGCATCATCAACTAAGTAGTTGAAAATAGATTCAATGTGGTTTCTGACACTCTCATGAATGGTATCGTAAGTTATAAAATCATCAGTTGTGCGTGTTCGAGCATTAAAATCACCTATAATCATCACATTCTTAGATTCAGAGTATTCTAACAAGATTGTCTCTAACTCATGAAAGATGTCACAGTTGTAATGTATATAGTATTGCGAGGAGCTCGGAGGAACATATGTAAAGATAACAGTAATGTCTTTATTCTGGTCAAGTAGACATTTATCAATAGTCACGGGTATTATGGTATCAAAAAGAGAATTTCCAACAGAAACAATGTTATAAATACTATCGCGTATTAGCAAAATGTTTCCACCCCCTTGTGTATATCGAGTTAATTTTCCAGGCATAACAACAGACTTGAAATTTTCAATATCTACAGTGTAATCGTTTGGGATCCAACATTCGGATAAAAATACTATGTCGTAAGATAGAATGAATTTTCTGAAATTTAGTTCATTGAGCTTCTTATCAAAACCACCAGTAATGTTCCAAGTTAATTTTTTTACATCCAACTCATGATAAGGCTATCCGGAGTGATTAGCATCACATGACTCCCTCCGACGCCCCTAGCTGGGAGTGGTAGTGTTCCTCCTTCTCCTTTTGTCGGGACGACCCGATGTCGGCGTGGTTTCAAGCGCGTCACGATAAGATCGTCCGTGGTCATCAGAGTCAAAACCCACGTTCTTGCCACCTGAATAGCGGCCATTGTCAGCGGCAGTACCTTCAGCAACCCCAACTGGTGCAGGAGCTGAAGTGTGAAGTTTACCATCTATGAATAGTTTATCGCGCACTAGCATAGTGTTGTGACCGTTGGCCCTGGCCTGCTTCCTGATCGGGTATAAGTTACGACGTTCGTTCTCAATCTCGACAGGAAATTGTTCGTTGATACTATAAGGACTACCACGCAGTTTGAACGTCTGACTCTTAATATGTAAGAGGTCTTTGTAGTAAACAAAACGTGCCCCCTCAGGTCGCGGTTTACCATGCTTAGCCCTCCCGAAACGGTGAACATTTCCGAACTCAACGTTGTGTTCGATTCTTAGTTCTCCGTAAAGAAAATCCCGCAACACTGCCTTCGTGTTCTCCTCCCTATGTTCCCCGCTGAAAATCAAACTGTCCTTCATAGAACGGCAACGAAGATCGAGCATGTCCTCGTTCATTTTCACTTTCTCCCTTGTCAGAGCGTCTATGTCCTTTTTCAAGGTTGATAACCCCGCAGCAGTGTTGTTCTAGACGTCACCCATAGAAGCCTTGTTTGCGTCAACTTGACTCTTTACCGAATCAAAAATATCGCTCAGTGACTGAGCGCTTTTCTCAAAGTCACGCGACCTTGAATCAATGTCCTGAATCTTATTTGCGAGCTCACTGCTTTTGACTTTCACATTTCCCAGTTCGTGCTCCAATTGGTTGACCTTTACAGATAGTGCAGACATATAAACGTGTGTTGCATTAATTCGCACTTGAGTTGTTAGATATGGACAATTCGAAATATAAATTTAATAATAGATGGTAAGATTAAAGTTTTTCATGAATAAGCAATTATTTACACAATTAATTTCAGCACTAAGGGTGATACATGTATGGACATTTCCATCCATCAAGAGTACTAGTATTGGATTCTAGTAAATCTGAGTCTAGAGAAGACTTTTAAAATCTCAGCCAATATTCCAATTGGCCCTGCCCCTCCGAACCAAGGGATGAGTCAGGATCTTACTTTCTGATAGCATCAACTTGATATCTCATTATAATTTCAAGCAAATTTGAATTATTTCCTGTAGAGTTAAAAATAAAATATGCCTAAAAACAGCATTTCCCTATATAAACTATAGTAAACTATACTCTTACCCAAAGGACGACCTGATGACTATGGGGCAGTTTTGATTAAACACCTAGGGACCTTTCTGTTCATGAAAAGTTCACCTGAATCTGAAAAAGATTTTTGAAATATTGGTAAATTTTCCCTTTGAAGCCCTATATAATTGTATCCTAACCCCTGGGGTAGCGGCAGGGATCCAAAATTTACAATTTGATACCCTCTTTCACAAAGAAAGATTCTTATAAAGTCTGAAAAGAAAAGCATACCTTGTGGGACTTAATGAAAACATTATAATAAAAATGAAATGAACAAAATATAATTAAAAGCAGTCAAATTCTTAGTATAAAATTCTGTAGGGCTAGCCCAGTGGACTTCAGATTGCACTATACAATGTATATAATAGGTGTCGTCTCACGTAGCATACATTTGGTATTTTCCTATATACAGGTAAGGTGTTGGATGTATGCTAGGTGAGATTTGGTGTCACTTAGAGAACAATAGGATTTAATTACAGGTAAACTATAGTCTGTACTTTAAAGTGTCTTGCCATGTGAATATGAACGTATACATAGGATTGAGTTCTGGTGTACAATTTTATTTATTTATAAAATTGTTTCCACTTCATCTATTATAGTCTTCATCATAATAATAGGGAATATCAGATGAAATGTCCTAACTTTACATATTATTACAATACAATACAATTTGTTTTATTTAAGTGTCACATATCGATATACATTGAAACCACAGCAGATTTTACAAAAAGTAAAAGCTACATATATTTCAAAATTTAAATCGATCTGTTATCGACATCCAGCCAAATCGGGCTTATGAGACACTAAAAGTCATTATCACACCTTAAAATAAGTAAAATCACTAGCACTGTACATAATTATATAAAGTTAAAACATAGGCGCCTGCGATACATATGATATTAAGCAGCGTCTAACGTCGATCTTGTAAAGGTGTAACTGGACGAGAATACCGACCGGTTTCGACCTTTAACTTAAATTTGTTTACACGACATTTCCAACTTCTCCGTTTTCCTTTTGACCACTAATGTATTTTATAGACTAGTATATCGTGAGCGGTTCCATTAATCCTTTAACCAGAGCCTACAGACCTCCACTTTCTGTTCCACGTCACAGGAACTCCAACCAAGATCGCCACTTGTGGCGACATTGGTAGTATTTCTTCCGGTATCGAAGAAGTAGCGGCACGCTTTATTGACATGTTAAGTGCATAAACAACTAGAACACTTCAAATGAATTGAAAATGGCTGTTTTTTTTTATTAAAAACGACATTATCCTTTAAAGTTTTTGTCCAATGTACTTAAAAGTCTTAGATGGGGTAAGAAAACGCCCCTTTAAGAAGTAATAATCATATTGAGAAGGAGGCAAGAAGGGGAGGTGGTAGGTAATAAAATTAACTTTTAGATATTTTTCAAAATTAGATCATGATGTATAAAGAAGGTACCCACCTTGTTCTTCCATCATCTTCAGCAGGCCTGTGACCAAGGGTCAGCTAGTGCACGTTCTTATATAGGGTGCTAAAAATAGCCACAAATTTGTACGACTTTTGACCTTCTCACCTCCTTCTAATGGTCAGCGTCCGCTCATATCAATCATAGATACAACAAATACAGTACTTTAAAATTCATAATAAAAAACAAAGTATTACTAGGACATTCATAAATTATATTAAACCAGGTTTAATTTGTATTTATGCCTGATTCCAAGTAAATATCACCATGGCAAGCTTGTAAGACATGTTAAGTGCATAAACAACTAGAACACTTCAAATGAATTGAAAATGGCCGTTTTTATTAAAAACGACATGTTTATATAAAAAAACTTTATCCTTTAAAGTTTTTGTCCAATGTACTTAAAAGTCTTAGATGGGGTAAGAAAACGCCACAGAGATTACAAACCCTTGGGATTGTAATCACTCCCCCATCCGGAGCCATGGAGATAACGTATATACATACAAGCACTATACAGTNTCATAAAATAATATTATTATCTGGAAAACATCAATTCCGTTGCCATGGCAACCACTAACAAGACCCCCTCCCTTTTTAGGTGATTTTCCTATAAATTCCTATACCATTCTGCTGGAAAATACAACAAAACAACTGTTAGATGCAGGGACAAAATCACTTTTACTGTTGTGATAACCCAATACACTTTTTAACAACTTCCTTGGGAATACAAGTCAAAATACCATTATTATGTCTCTAGTTAGCAGTGTCATAGCAACCACATATCATCTGTATTATAGTTTTTCCAACTCGAAAAAGTTTTTTTTTTTTCATATTTGAATTTACATCAAATTTGATCATGTTAATTTCTAGGATTTTTTCCTAAAAATTAATTTATCAATTATCTATTTAATTAAACACATTTGTTGCCATGGCAACCACATCAGTCACTAATGCCAAATGTTTCTGTTTCCTTAAATTGTATCAAAATTCCAGAGGAAAATCATTAAAAAAGATGATATGGAGAAATATAAGCAAACAGGTTACTATTACGACTGCTACTGTACATATACCAACATGTTTACATCACATGCTTTTAACTTATCATTTTATTTAATTGCATTTACAGCATTCATATATACACTATTACACTATACTGTTATTGGTAAAGAAAAAAAATATTGTTAATTTCGTTTGTATACACCAACAATAGAAAAAGTTGACACAAATATTTTGGGTGGGTGTATGTATGGGGCACCGTTTTACTATTTGTTAACTATTCATTGGTATCAATAATTCATTTATGGATATCTATAAATTGATTCATAAATATCACTTATTCAATATATGGATAATATTATATCAAAATGAGTTCAGATATACATAACTTGATTTATGGATATCTATAATTTGATTTAATATTTATGTTTGATTATAATTCTCTTACAGTTATGGATATCCATAATTTGATTTGGATATCCATAAATCTTTAGACTTAGATAATTATAATTGAAAATCAAATGAAGGATATTAATAAACATTGTGAATAAAAAGTAAAATGGCATATGGTTGCTGTTTCATTTATGGATATCTATAAATCAAATTAAGGATATCAATATTTCCAATTTCGGATAACCTTAAATCTGCATAAATTATTGATATCCATAATTCATTTATGGATATCTACAATTTCAGTTATGGATATCCATAGTTCACTTGCATTTATGGATATCCATAAAATGAATATCATTGAGATATTGATATCTATAAAATGAATTATGGATATCCATAAATATTTAGTAACATCATTAAATAATTCTCATATTTTCATCTTCCACTCTGCTCTTTAGGTTGTTGATTTGTTTGGACAGATATAGCATTTTTGTTGCCAATGCCTCGTCATCTGTGTTCCCTGTAATATACAGATTTATTTTTATTTCATTTATTTTAGGTGGGAATGGCGAGACCAAATATACACAGTGGTCATGGTGGTTTTTTCCCCAATTAAACCAAATTCCCAGATAAGAATAGGACTCCAGTACTCATTCTTGTCGTAAAATAGGGGCCTTTCGGATGAGAACTTAACCTGAAGTCACGTGAGGCACGATGAAGAACCCTTACTGCATTTTCCATTTGCATAAGTCTTAATTTCTACCAAATTTAAGTCAATTATACGATATACTTGTATTTACATGTATAACAAATATATACTAGATGATGCATATGAAAACTGTATATTGGAAACACAAATAGTTCTAAATATAACAATCCGGCCCAATGCCAAGAAGCTTATATTTATAATAACACAGAATGTTCTTGAGAAATAAAGAATGTAAAGGTACGCGTACTGAGATGATCAAACACAAATCTATGCACTGTATATCAAACAATATAATTCACTGAATTGTCAATGTCCATATATAACCATTGTGAACAATAAGTTCTCTGTGGAAGTCTGTGATCTTTCTTCAGTCCAAGAAGAAATAGCTAACTAGCTAAGATGCCCAGAAGCCTCACAGAAATGAAGTGAAAACATTACATTTGACTGATTTATACATGTACATGAAATGTCAAATGCCATCCTAGGCGTTGTACAAAAGTAATCCTCCATGGAATGTTGGTAAGTGGAAGAAAATCACCTGAAGAGGTGCACAGTCTTAAGAAAGTGGAAATTAATGTAATTTTTATATTTTGAACAAAAATTGTCAGTTCCTGGTTAGCGAAGTTTGTAAGCTTAATACAATTAAATGAGTTGGTGAGACTCCTCAAGGTATTGATGCAGTTTATATATGAAGTACTGATGAAATTAAAATACTTTATCCTGTTATAAAGAAGACATATAGGTATCACTCAGTTGTCAAGCATCATGTAGTTGCATGACCAATCGACCCAATGTCCAGAGGCCATACTTTTCATACTCAAACTCAAAATCATTCATTCTTTCATACGTAAATTTCATTCATTACAATAACGATAATATTTATTTTGATTAAACTGATATATTAAATTAATTCAACCATTCCTTCTTTATATATTCAAATATTAAACGTATTTTTATATTCATAATTTCATTTACGTGCCAAAAATTCTGCTTTATTGATTTGGGATTGCCATATTGTCCTAAAATTTAGACAAGATAAAACCGAATTCATGTACTTTGAATGATGTTGTTTTTCATGTGTTATTTGGATTGGTTTAAGAAGGAATGTCTGGGAAAATAAAAAGAGTACAAATACTAATGTACCTAGCAATTTAGACCTATATACATAAACACAAAAACATTAACAGTGTACAATTACATATGTATGTGAAATTTAACTACAAATCATGTATTCATAAATACATCATACACACACTCGAAATGACAAATATATTACTTGAGTCGTACATATATACCACACATAATTGTACACACATACACTCGTACCCATACCCACACATCCTCGCATGCCTGACAGCATATAGATATTGCAAACATTCTTTATATTAAGACATTAATATATGGATACATCCATCCTTTCTATTACAATAAATAATTATATATTTACCATGCCATTTGGGTCTGCACATACACATATACCAATAAACATACTTATCAACATAACACATACACAAGACAGATATAATACATACATGTACGCCTGTTATTTACTTAAATACCAAAAATCTTCCTTCATGCTTTTATTAATTCTTTATGGGTTGTAAGTTTACCCGGATATGCAATTGATATTAAAAGCTTTTTTCTTAAATATTAAGGGGAGACCACTTTTGGTTAAACTTGTTCATTGTGTTATTCAAAGAAGACATCTTTTTTTTCAATCTGTTGTTGTTGAATAATGCGCCTTTTTTTCCCATTGAAAGACGGTTCAATATTTTTGAATCGACATGTATAGATATAATATTTAATAATCAGTATGAGATAGTTTATGATAGGTGGACCCTTTTCACAAAAAAATAACACATCCTTGATATTCATATGATCAATAATGATAATATTGTTATTCAAGTCATTCACCCAAGCTATTAAATCATTCCATATATTATTTATTTTCACACAGTTAAAAAATAAGTGTTCAATTGATTCTGGTGCATCTCTACAAAAAGTACATAGATCCTCATCCTTAACATTAATTTGGTAAAGAAAACTGTT
>NW_018408558.1:132070-141106 GCF_002113885.1 Mizuhopecten yessoensis
AGATCGCATGAAATAGTTTACAAATCATCTGCATCACATACATCATTGTTTATTGTATAACTGTTGTGCTCCTTTACTTGTCTCTACGTACTAGAAAATACCAGAAATATCGGAAAACATCCTGTGGCTTGTCTGCGCCTAGCGTCCATGCCCGCTTCGGTACTAGCTATATCCGGTGTCAGTCCTACACAGTGATAATGAACAACAGAAATCCTATCCAAACTTCAGCTTATATTTGTTTTTAGCAACAGACACTAATTCTCAAATAGATAAACAGTGACATAACATCTAAGATTTCAAAATGTCATGTATATGACATCACAGTCATCTGTTTCCACCCTGGTAATACAGATATGTAGCAATGATCATAAGAAACTGTCCACTGATGTGTGATCCCATTTTTATACGCTGGTCAAATTTGACGGGAGTATTATCGTCCGACCGGCATTGACCGTCTCCTCCTACATTTATTGACTGATCTCTTTGAAACTTGGTATACATTAATTTATAATCATGATATGAAGTTGTGTTTCCCTTAAAAGAATTTTGATTTGAATATCTTTGCAAATAGTTATTGACCTTTGTTTATTTCAGTATTTGATTTTTATCCACAATCTCCTCCTACATTTTTACGACCGATTTCTTTGAAACTTGGAAATCGTTATAGCCATGATATATAGTTATGTGTCTTTGAACAAAAATTTGATTCGACTATTTTTGCAGAAGTTGTTGCCCTTTGTTTATTTCTAGTACTTGAATCTTGTCCGGAGATCTAGTTTTCTATCGATTTCTTCGAAACTTGGTAGGCTTCATAATCATGATATCAAGTTGTGTTAATATAATGAGTTGGAGACTAATCTTTTGATTACTTGTTTTCCTCAAACTTTTAGAAAATTAAAGAAAATCGGAAGTTGACTTTGTAGTGAAAGGTGAGATTTATAGCATGCTATATATAGCTAGCTAGCAACTCTTCAGGTCATGCAAATCTTATTTTAATGCAAGTTAATATATAACACTATATGACATTCGACTGGCGTATATTGTTCCGCCCTACGCTACTCTTGTTAGTTCACCTGGTCCGAAGGTAAATTTTGTCCTTTTCTTTTTCAAGGTCAAAGGGGTCAAATTTGTTAAAACACTCAAAAGATTTCTTCAATGTCATGTTGAATAGCTTTTTTACCGGTGTTTAAACTGAGTTATTGCCCTCTACACTCCATTCCATCTGTGACACCCCTTCAGGTGTCGCCCCACTAGTACATTTATACTTGCACACAAAAAAAAGTCAGTTATAAGTCAAAATATCTTCCTATCCATAATTATACTTAACTGATGATTTAATGCCGCATTTCCACTGTTTTTCATTCAGTTATTCTGAACCAATAGTGGATTATATTACAAAAAATATATACACACAATTTTTCTCTAAAAGAATTTGTTAAGGTGATGGCACAGCAAAATGCGCCTTTAAAAAATAAACCATGTTCTTAAAAATCAGGTAACGGACAACTATGACAATATTCCGAGATGAAAATTCAGAAGAAAAAAAATCTCTTTGTGTTTGCTGAAAAATTCAGAATGAAAATTTCTTTGTTTTTGAACTTGTTTTAAAAAGACTTCAGAAGAACTTTTTAAAAGTAACATAAATGCATGAAATACGTACACTACATCTAAGATATCCATTATGTGTCAATGCCTACAATGTAGTTACACAAAAACAAAATGCACTGAACTGTAGGAATAAGAAAAAACTAAATGAAAATATTCTAAATAATGTGGTAGGCCATTTGGACGAACGTTTTTGAAGCCTTCATTATAGCATAGAACAATGCTCTCTCATTTCCCCGTACTTTCCGTACATATGTTGCTATAACGGCTCGCACTGCTCGGCCGAGAGTGCCCGCTAATAACTTTAGATGAAATACTGACATAGTAACGGGAGAGAAAAAATACACGGCCAACCGGCTGGGCTGCCTGGTCAACGATGTTATGTCAAAATGAAATGAAGAGGCGGTTAATTACTGTATTAAAACATCAGTGCAACGGAACAGAAATCCTTTCACATTACGTCGTTTTCCCGTTGAATTCTATGTTTATTTAATTTTGGGAATTTGATTTTCATAGCTTTGTTTTAGTCAAAAATTGGTTTAATTCTGCTCAAAGGTAGAAAATTATCTACCGGTTTTCCTAATTGGTAAAATAATTTCTAAGTGGGATGAAGCAAAGGGTGGTGATCAATGGAGAAATATTCAACACCAGGAGTGTAACTAGTGGTGTCCCTCAAGGGAGTGTCATATGACCACGTTTATTATTGTTATTGTCAACGATATACCGGAAGTCGTGCGATCCATAGTTAAAAAATTGCTGATGATACCAAGTTATATATACTCCGGAATTTCGAGGGGCCGTGCGATGATAATTAAGACACTCCAGGGCGATATCCATAGATTATGTGATTGGACAAAAGATTGGAATATGAAACTTAATGGGAACAAATGTAAACACATGTCAGTAGGAAATCAAACCAGGGACTCGTCTTGCACAACAAAATTAGGAGAAAATGAAATAACCATTGATAAAGTGATCGAAGAAAAGGATTTGAGAGTGGTATCTGACCATACACTAACATTTTGTGAACATGTACACGTGTGTGTCTCCAAAGCCAACAGAATCCTCGGACTGATATATCGGACCTTCACATTTATGAATAAAGACGTGTTTATCCAAGTGTTTAAAAGTGAGGTGCGGCCACACTTGGAATACGCCACTTGCATATGGTCACCAATGAAAATGTTCAACGTAGGGTCAAGTTTGACAATGACTTTGAAGAACCATCTAGGAATAAAAAGGCATCATCTGCATATTGACAAAGCAAATATTCTCCATTGTTTATTTGTACACCTTTGATACTTTGATTTTTTTTCCCAAATTTATATATAGTATAGTCCAAATTTCAACACCTATCAGGAATAGATATGGGGAGATGGGATCCCCTTGTCTACATCCACGTTTTACATCCAAAAATGATGAAAAATACTCATTATTAATTATTC
This sequence comes from Mizuhopecten yessoensis, assembly GCF_002113885.1. NCBI lineage: Eukaryota > Metazoa > Mollusca > Bivalvia > Pectinida > Pectinidae > Mizuhopecten > Mizuhopecten yessoensis. The sequence goes on from NW_018408558.1 coordinate 135,121, forward strand.
TGCTTTTTGCATTATGATAGAAAATATGTATCCATTTAATCAAAGATTAACCAAAATTGAAAGATTTTAAAGACCTATGAATAAAACTCCATTTTATCGAGTCAAAGGCTTTTTCCAAATCAACAAGTAGCAACAAACGAGACATATTTTTTTCTTCTAATTCATGCATTATATCATATACTAATTTTGTATTTTCTCCAATAAATCTATTCCACATAAAGACTTTCTGTGTATCATTTGTAATTGAAGGCAGTACTGTTTTAAACCGGTTTGCTATACATGTAGCAGAAGAAGCAAAATCAGTATTAAGTAAAGTTAAAGGTCTCCAGTTTTTTATAAATCTTCTGTCTTTGGATTCTTTTGGAATACATGTTATAATTCCCTGGTTTTAAAATTCTGATAATGAGCCATGAGTATATGCATAATTTATAGATTTATATACAAAATATTTCAAATCTTTCCATTTATTTTTGTAAAACTCACTGGTAAACCCATCCGATCCCGGACTTTTTCCATTTTTCATATTAGCTAGTGCTTTACTACATTCACCAATTGTAATCAGACCTTCACAACTTTCCTTTTCTACCTGTTGTAAATATTTCCCATGATTAAATAGAGGTGAATCATTATTGCACGCCATTTTATAATTACTTGTATAAAGATTTCTAAAATACTGTTTTTCTTCAAGTATTTCTGTTGTATCTGTAATATGTTTTCCATTTTCATTTATCAATTCAGTTATAGTTTTACTCAAATAGTTTTGTTTTTCAAAATTACAAAAAAAATCTGAACCTTTTTCCCCTTTCTCATACCATGTAACCTTTGATCTAATAATGATTCATTCAGTCTTTTCTTGCCTTATATCTGATAAAACCCTGTTTTCTTTTTCTAATGCTTCGTATAACTGGTTAGTAGGTTGACTGTTCATTAATTTCTCAATGTTTTGTATTTTTTCAGAGATCATCCTTTCTTTCTTTTTCTTTTCTTTTGAAATTTGAATTGAGTATTCTATTGTTAGACTTCTAATCTTCATTTTGATTATTTCAAACATCATTTGGTCATTTACCCTTAAATTTATGTTCTCTAATGCATCTAAATCCCCCTCTATCAGGTACTCGTCTATTGTGTCCCTAATGCATTGGTTTGCTAAATCTACCCAATTCTGATCATTTAATAATTTTGAGTTAAATTTCCAATACCCCTTTCCTCTCATATTTTCTTTATTAATGCAAGCTAGTGATATACAGGAATGGTCAGTCTTATAACCGGGTGTGATACTAGAGTTTGTAACCATGTTGAGTAAATCTTGTGAAACTAAGAAGTAATCTAACCGACTTTGTTTAATTGGGGTTTTCCTTCGCCATGTGTACATTTTTTTCTCAGGATTTTGGATTCTCCAAACATCAAATAATTCAAATTCTTCCATACTCTTATCAATAAGTTCTCTGGCTAGTCTATGACTCACATGCATAATATAATGTGTATCTTTTTCCATATCCTGCACCAAATTCCAGTCACCTCCCATTATTATTGGGAAATTTGGCTTATCATCATTCGGCCCATATAAATTTATTAACATCTTATATAATGTATCTTCCCTCTGAGTCTATAATTTTACTTTGTATCTCAATATCTGCTTCATATCCAAAAAAAATGCTACTCCTGCACATGATGTACTTCCATGACTAAAAATACCTTTACCACCCCATTCATCTTCCCACTTGCCACTTGGTTTCAATTTCTTCACAACTATGCGTTTCCTGCAAAAACAAAACTGATTTTTTCTTCGCTTTTATCCAATTACAAAAAAAAAAAAAAAAAAAAAAAACTCTTTTTCTTTTACATGAATACAACCCCCTGACATTCAAAGACAATATCTCAAAATTAGCCATGATCACTTATCCAGAAATTACCAAAGCACACCTTAGGTGATCCTGTACTTGACCCCATTTCTTATCAGTTATGGTATTTAAGTAAATAACCTCACACACAGACAAATGACACATAAAACTCAACAACAACAACACAAAACATATAGAAGCATAATACCCTTGCATTTCGGATTACTGAATAAAATCTAGAGACACTGTCACAATAATGTGTATCTCTGTAAAGTCAGAATTGGTCTAGGATAGAAAAAACAAAACATCCGTAAATTTTGCTTAGACGTTTAAAAAAATGAAAATATTACCCAAAAAGTAGTGCAAGTCACGAAAATCAGCCTTCAATATGTATATCATCATCTTATTCCACCAACAACATAAACCTTGGGATGCGAGAAAAATAGCTAAACATTAGTTAACTGCAGCTGGATCACCAGGTTTCGTTGAAAGTTCATGAATTACACACATGCTATACTGATAATATTGTTTATGCGTGTTGTGACACATATCAGCACAGCATGTGCACTCCAGACACCCACACCAAACCCCTGTGGCTGGCGAGAGAAGAAAAAATGTAATCATAAATGAATGAGAATACAATCTGTTGTATATCAATAGAAAATCTGAACAGCTAATCTAAGATACTATAATAACTGATTCATTAATGTGTAACTTACACCATCACATACCTTAGCCTTTCCACCTAAGTTTGAAAACAATTGAAATGACCAATGACAGTTGTTGTTACACAATGGTATGTACCTCCAAATCAATTGTGTAAGAAGGTTTTTCATTGGCTGTTTTCATTTAAGTGATTTTACATGATTGTAATTTGTCAACATTGACAAATTTTGTGATAAAAGGGGGATAACTCATTGTCACGACTTAATAATTAATACAATTCAGAAGGGGCGTAACTCTTACAAAATTTACCTCAGTGCACTGTCTATAGTCTTTTCCAGATAATGTGGTAGGGTATTCTATGGTGTGTCTGTAAAAAGCAAATAAATAACGTTTTAACTCAATTTATTATATTTTTACAACATTATTATGGTACTAGAATATGATTAGTGATAATGCATTACTATGAATTAATAACATTAAAATCATATTTTACCTTGCAATTTTAAAAAGTCAACATCTAAATCTGCTTTCATTTCTTCTAAAGTAAGGTCGTACAAGTCTGTATCTTGTTTGGCATTAACGTCCGCATCCAAATCCCAGTACTGTACCTAAAATATGTATAAAATATGACATGCATAAATATCTGTACACGATAGAATATGGCAATTTGTTTTAAAAATCCGTTTGTTACCAATCACATTTGGTAAATACTAACTCAAAACACTTACATTGTATGCCAATAGTAATTTATAGAAATTACAAAAATTCGGCTAACGAATATTAGTATTACATGGCATCAATACAGTAAATGTTACATTATCATAATTCATACATGTGAAGCAGACATAGTTTTTCTTTTCCATTGAATTATTTTCACTCAACCACATTAAAATACCCCCATCCAACTGTATTACTGGGATTTGGTTTGTTACTTTTCTCAATTCATGGATGACAAGAAAGTGACATGCAGATCATAAGTGCAGATGAAATTTTAATGTAACCTCTCATTTGTAATTGTGCTAACTTAAATTGGTACAAATGTTATTATGAGGTCATAATAAACAAGTGTTCTTATTTTTATGTCACTTGCCCGAGGGGCAAGTGCGCTTATACCATGCTGCAGCGTCCATCGTCCGTCAGTTGTCCGTCCTTCAACTTTTCCTTTAAAACGCTACCAGTTCTGGACGGCTAACTGCATTTCAACTAAATTTGGTCTGGACCATCCTTGGGACAAGGGGACTCAATTAAGCATTTAACTGGTTTCAGTTGGCGTTCATAGGCAATATGAATGCCAACTGCACAAAGGCAAATTCAACGTTGGATTTGCTTCTGTCCTCATCAAATTCATTTTGCCTATGAATGCCAACTTAAAGCAATTCAATACTTATATTTACCATTTTAGGACACTGTTAATGTTGTAAACAAAATCCATTACCCTTATCATTTTTCAGGTTTTAGTTAAATAGTGTATGTATCGTGTATGCTTCTTCAATGAATAGAACAGCCATTGTCCTAAGAGGGTCAGTGGTATCCAACCTAAAAATTATGACGTCATAATATTGATGAACTCAAAAATCCCCCATAGCATTCATAGCTATATGAATGCCAACTGAATTTGGTACAGTTATACAGTGGCAATGCCATAGAATGGTTAACATGTTTGTATAAACGGTTGGTTTTGATCCCCTGGGGGCAAAGGGGTGGGGCCCAATAGGGGAACTATAGGTACAACATTTTCAAATCCTTCTTCTACCGTAGGGATAAAGGGATTTTCTCCTTATCTAGTCTGTAGCATCCTTAAGCCAAGGGGACTCAATTTTGTATAAACGGTTGGTGTGGCCCCCTGGGGACATAGAGATTGGGCTCTGTTTGAAGTCTGTTCTCGCTATATCTCCAGAAGTACTCAATGGATCTTTCTGAAATGTCATATGTACTTACAGTACCTACCATGGAGTGTTATATCTTTATTTCATACTAATGATTTTAAACATATCCAGTTGACCAATACAGGCCCTCTGGTGCTCTTGTTCAGGTTTATAAAAAGAATTCAAATGACAACTGTGGCTTCTGATTTGGAGGGCGGGGGTGTGGGGTGGGGGTGAGGGTGGGAGAGTTAAAATAACCCAACAGGTAAAATCAAAATTACTTCCCTCAAGAACTAACACCGCCAACAACCATGTTATAAAAAGGAGATAGTAGAAGAAGAAGAAATGAACTGTAGCCTGTGCAAAGGGACTAAACATTTGTCATGTTGGAAATTGTGATGGGAGAATGTGAATCGACAGGATATTAATTATTTTATGAACCGTCATTATACCAGAAATGAGTATAACCTGAAAGATGTTGTCATGGTAAGAAGTAAATTGTCCTTTCCATTGTTCATCTTTCCCTTCATCGGTCCAGACATGGATGAAATATCTGCCAACCAATGACGCAGGCTCATTTACCACTGTATTGTCCATATCCTGCACACTTTTGTTGGAACCACACAGACTAATTAATGCCAGCAGATTTGTACCTAACTGGGCAACATCATGGGACTTGCCTTGACTACTAAATAGTAACAGGTGTTTGTGGGTTGCATCAATATCAAATAACTTTTTACACAAATTAAGCTGGCGTTTCAAGGCAGTTACTTTGTCTTTCTTTGTAGGAAGTTTCTTCAATTCGGTTTCCAATTTGGCGACAGTGTCCCAAAGTCCATAGATTTGATAGTTTTGCAATGCCACATGTTTTTCGATGTTTAGTTTTTCCTGTCTGTTACTTACATTTGTTTGTCGCTGTCGAATAGTTTCAAGATGGTCATTGTACAGTTTGATTTTCCGCGATCTGACTTCATCCTTAAATGGTTGCTTACGTTTGCGCGCTTCCTGAGTTATTACTTGTTTTGTGCCATCTGTTTTGCCATGAAGCCACTCTGCTGTGTTGTTGTGTTGGAACATTACTTTACTTTTGATGGCGTTTGTGGTGTAGGTAGGTGCTGTAACAAGACTCTTATCCAACATGGCCATAAGTCGTTCCACAGAGATGTTGTGAGATGGACAAGATTGTGCCTGTTTGTACAGTTCCTCATCGGAATGAAAGTAATTTCCCTTGGGTAAAAAATCTTGAAAGAGGAGTTATAATGTAAGGGGTCAGAGTTAGTTAGTTGTAAAATGTAAGCGGTCAGTGTTAGTTAGTTGTAAAATGTAAGCGGTCAGTGTTAGTTAGTTGTAAAATGTAAGGGGTCAGTGTTAGTAAGTTGTAAAATGTAAGGTGTCAGTGTTAATTANAGTTGTAAATGTAAGGGGTCAGTGTTAGTTAGTTGTAAAATGTAAGGGACCAGTGTTAGTTGTAAAATGTAAGGGGTCAGTGTTAATCAATTCTTTAATGTAAGGGGTCAGTGTTAGTTAGTTGTAAAATGTAAGGGGTCAGTGTTAGTAAGTTGTAAATGAAAGGGGTCAGTGTTAGTTAGTTGTAAAATGTAAGGGACCAGTGTT